>NC_142940.1:30172175-30177175 GCF_046866305.1 Octopus bimaculoides
TTGCCATGCTTATCACTGAGAATGTAGAGGTTATTTTCATCTCCAACTCTAGAACATCCAACATACAGCTGACCATGTGAGAAGCAAGGTTGAAGGAGGTTAAGTCCCACCACCTTTAGAGATTGACCCTGTGCTTTGTTGATAGACATTGCAAAGGTAAGTTTGACCGGAAACTGCAGTCTCTTGAACTGAAAGGGGAGATCATTTGAAATGAGAGGTATCCTTGGAATGAAGACATTCTCACCCATCATGCTGCCTGTAATTATTGTTGCTTCCAACACATGGGGCATGGCTGTTTTAACAACCAACCTTGTTCTATTGCAGAGTCTGGGTGCATCAAGGTTTCTTAATAGCATTATGGGAGCACCTATTTTCACGATCAGAATGTGTGGTGGAAATCCTGGTGGCTGAAGTGAATTGAGGAACTCCACTGGGTAATGCATTGCCTGTTCTTGATCATGGACAGAGTTAATTGATCTGTATGAACATTCAGGTCCTGGAGGCTGAGTTAAATTTAAATTCAGCTTGTCTAGAGAATCATTCCTTGGTGCCAGAATTGTTCTTTCACATAGCCACTTGTGACTAACCCTAACCCTAACCCTAACCCTGGTTAGTAAATTATGAAATTACTTACATCAGTAAATGTGAACTTGTTAGCGATTGAAAACGTAAACTGTTAGTGAGAACAGTAACGATTGAAGTTAAAGTGAGGTTGAAGTGAAATTTGTCACTCAGTGAACCAAAGAGCCAGTATCGAAGGTACCAGAAAAAAAGAAAACCTCAGCAACAGGAAAACACAAAACCGTACTTCTGTTAGTAAATGATGAAATTACTGACATCAGTAAATGTGAACTTGTTAGCGATTGAAAACATAAACTTTTATTGAGAACAGTAACGATTGAAGTTAAAGTGATGTTGAATCGAAATTTGTCACTCAGTGAACGAAACAGCAACACAAAACCGGGTACTACTAAAGCAGCGCGGACCCGAACGCGCAGTCGCGCGTCCGCGCTAGCTAGTCTTGAGTGGTCGATCCTAACCCTAACCCTAACCCTAACCCTAACCCGTGTGTGCAAATGAAGACGTGTTTAGGGTTAGGGTTAGGGTTAGGAATAGGGTTAGGGTTAGGATCGACCACTCACGACTAGCTAGCCCGGACGCGCGACTGCGCGTTCGGGTCCGCGCTGCTTTAGTAGTACCCAAAACCGTACTTCTGTTAGTAAATGATGAAATTACTTACATCAGTAAATGTGAACTTGTTAGCTATTGAAAACGTAAACTTTTATTGAGAACAGTAATGATTGAAGTTAAAGTGAGGTTGAAGCGAAATTTGTCACTCAGTGAACCAAACAGCCAGTATCGAAGGGATCAGAAAAAAAAAAACTCAGCAACAGGGAAACACGAAACCGTACTTCTGTTAGTAAATGATGAAATTACTTATATCAGTAAATGTGAGTAAACTTTTAGTGCGAACAGTAACGATTGAAGTTAAAGTGAAGAAAAAAACTATGGCTACTGGAAGTTGACATTGAGGAACATTTTAAAAGTGAATCTTAAATATAAAGCAATATTATTTATCTTAATAAAAAAAATCAAATGAAGAGCCTAAGATTTATCCGAGGTCAAATTATTCCTGCATCACAAGTATGGAAGTAAATAGTGAAGCCGTTTTCACGTGATAAGCGATTACACACACATCTCTGTTTTATATATAGTATAGATATAGATATATGTGCATATATATGTGTATATATGTATATATATATATATATATATATGTATATATATATATATGTATATATATATATGTATATATATCTGTATATATATCTGTATATATATGTGTATATATATATATATGTATATATGTATGTATATATATAAGTATATACATGTGTATATATATGCATATATATATGTATATATATGTGTATATATATGTGCATATATATGTATATATGTGTGTATATATATGTATATATATATATGTGTATATATATGTGTATATATATATATATATATATATATGTATATATGTGTATATATATTTATTTATTTATTTATTTATTTATTTATAGGTTTCAGCCAAGTGGCTGTGATCATGCTGGAGCACCACCATGACTTTCCGTCTTCATGCTGTGCTCTCTTCATGTTCCTTGCATGGCTCTTCTCCTCCACCTGATATAGTCCAATCAAGAGTTTTGGTGGCACATCTGGTGTATAAGAGAATTTGACATCGCTGCCCTAAACTGTGTCTCATTTCGAGCCATTGGTTCGTCTGGTATCGTGGAGAGGAAAGCGTCTAGTTTTGTTTTGAAGACCTCTATATCCATGTTCTGCAGGTCTCTCAAATGTTTTGGCAGTGCATTAAAGAGCTGAGGTCCTCTGAAACCGAGGCTGTTGCAGTACCTTATTCTTATGTGAGATGCAGTGGACGGTACCCTTGGTACCATGCAGTGGTGACCTGTGCGGGCATCCGTGTAGTACTTGATGCCAAAGTTTGGTACCAGTCCTTCCAGTATTTTCCATATGTATATTATTACATATCTCTCCCGCCTACGCTCCAGAGAGTAGAGACCTAGTACCTTCAGTCGCTCCCTGTCGTCCATCTGTTGGACTGTGGCGATCTTTCTTGTATAGTGTTGATGCCCAGGTCTCTTGCTGTTTGTGGTTCTGGGATTGCAGTACCTCCAGGTCCTGTGTATGCTAGTTGGGAGGCACTTATGGCCTTGTAGTGCAGTACTTGAAAGTTTTTAAGATTGAACCACATATTATTTTTCTCTGCCCACTTGTATTTTGCATTTAGGTCATTCTGCAGGCTTATGACATCATCAGGATTCTTTATTGCCTGAGAATACCACACAATATTTGCGTTTCCCTAGATAATTCTCCATTGGCTGCAACTGTCTGACTTCTACCATTCAGGAAGTCATGCTGCCACTCTCCTAATTTACCAGCTATGCCAAGGTTTTGCAGCTTGTGGCATATCATGCCATGATCAACTTTGTCAAAAGCCTTTGCAAGGTCAAGATATATCACATCAACATTTGAATGGTCAAGTTGCTGCTTCAGGACCCAGTCATAATGCTGCAAGAGCTGCATAAGGCAACTTCTACTGGGACAGAAACCATGCTGGGTCTCATTCAGCAAATCAATTTCTTCTCGGAACACAATGAGCCTTCTTCTGACAATTCGTTGCAAGACTTTGCTAATATGTGAAGTCAGAGAGATGGGCCTGTAGTTCCCAGCCTCTGCTCTGCTTCCACCTTTATGGATAGGACATATGATGCCTTCCTTCAGCTTTTTGGGAAGTTTACCACTTGCAAGGAAACTCTGGAAGTGGTCCTGCTAATTCTTGATTACACGACTTTAAGAGGACAGCTGGGAAACCATTGGGGCCAGTTGCCGAATTTGAGCTCATTTCGTTTATGGCCGCTATTACATCTTCCTCTTCAATATCAATGTAGGTAATGGATACAGTCTTTTTCTGCTGAGTGATATTGTCAAAGAAATCAGCTGTGTTCTTCATATGCATGTGACTCAGAGGAGAAGTGAAAACACTCTTGAATTGCGCACTGAGCACTTCACTTATCCATTTGGGGTCTGCAGTCAGTGAGCCATTAGGCAGGAATAGGGGTCCTATTTTGTATTGTGCTGTGGCAGTTTCCTTTGCAAATCTATAGGAAACCTTGGGGTTTGTTTTTGTGCTTTCTACTGCTCTCTTCTCCTTCTCTGCTCTCTCCTTTTCATGGGAGAGTTTAATTTTGTTTTCTATTTCTAACAGTGTTAGTTTTAATTTAGCCCTTTTCCTATCCTCCAGTTCTCTAGTCAACTGGTTTGAGACCTTTGTTCTGTGTCTCATAAGGATTTTCCTGTCTCTAGGAATTCTATTGCTGGCCTTTCTGTCTGGCACATATTTGGTGCATATGTCTTGTATGGTTGACATAAAATGACTTAGTTTGAAGTCATTGTCTTGTATAGAAAGGCTGTCATGCCAGTTTAGATTTCGAATCTCTTTGCGAATTGACTTCCAGTCTGCCCTGTGGAAATTCAGGTTGAATATGGCTTGAGTCCTCCTCATGGGGTGGGTCTCAGTGAGTTGTCTAGGACCATACATTGTTAATTCTATAATGTTATGATCTGAAAGAGATGTAGGTGTTACTTTCACATTATGGATTAGACCCACATTGTTTGTGAAGCAGAGATCTAAAATATTGCTTCCCTTGGTTGGTTGGAGTATCACTTGTTCCATGAACAGTATGTTGGAGATTTTGCCTGACTTTGTTCATGCAGTGACATTCTAGAAAGGATGTGACCTTCAGGCCATTTAACATTTGGGAGGTTAAAGTCGCCTAGGAAGAGTATATTGATGTGTTGGTCCAGATTTGTCAAGACCTCTTCTATGGGTCTGAGGCTATCCTCAAATTTACCCTCCTGCTTTGCGGTATTTGGTGGACGGTATGTTGAGCATACAACTACATCAATTTGTTTTATGTGTACTATTAAAGTATCACAGACAGAGTTTGAGTGTGATAGGAGTAGTAGGGCTGTGACATCTTCTCAGATGTACATTGCAACTCTCCCATGACTTCTATCCCTTCTGTCTGTTCGGAGTACGGCATACTCTGGTATGTTTATCTCCACATCTGCTATATTAGATGTTAGATGCATTTCGGTAAGCACCATGCATATTGCTTGATTGCATGCAGCTAGGTCTTTCAGGTATAGATACTTGTCTCTGCCGCCTGTTTGTAATAGGCCCCGGATATTCAGTAGGAATATGGGTGTGATATCTGTGCAGGGGTCCCTGGTGTTAGTGGTGGCCATCCTGGATCCATCGTCTGTGGTGGTCTTGGTTAGTGGTTTGTATGGTGTTGACTCTGTACCCTCTCTATCCATGTTAGTTGATGCACATGTGCCATACAGTCTGCCTTTTACTCTGAGAGAGAGATCCTTTGTCATCAGCAGAGGTAAGAGCTCTCTGAACTTTGCCCAAGCTA
>NC_142940.1:30184675-30307125 GCF_046866305.1 Octopus bimaculoides
CTGGCAACGATCTCGCTCGAAAAACCTCATGTGTCACCCGCACAAGAGCCAGCCCAGGGGCACCGGCAACGATCCCGCTCGGAAGATTTCATGTGTCGCCCGCACATGAACCAATCCAGGGGCACTGGCAATGATCCCGCTCGAAAGACTTCATGTGTCGCCCGCACATGAGCCAGTCCAGGGGCACTGGCAACGATCCCGTCCCGCTCAAAACATTTTATGTGTCACCCGCACAAGAGCCAGTCCAGGGGCACTGGCAACGATCTCACTCGAAAGATTTCATGTGTCACCCGCACATGAGCCAGTCCAGGGGCACCGGCAACGATCTCGCTCGAAAAACCTCATGTGTCACCTGCACAAGAGCCGGCCCAGGGGCACTGGCAACGATCTCGCTCGAAAGATTTCATGTGTCGCCCGCACATGAGCCAGTCCAGGGGCACTGGCAACGATCCCGCTCAAAACATTTCATGTAGGAATAAATTTCAATAATAATGGATATTAGCGTCAAAACTCTCTTTTAAATTTATATATATACAGAATTCTGCCATAAATATTTGGTATGTAAATTGACTAGGTACTGTTGTTGATGAAATGAAGTACTCACTCTATAAATCATAAAGTCAGTGATAAATAACTTCTCATTATTTTTTTCATGTGTGAGAATATTTGCTGGGTAACTTAAATTTATGCCAAGTGCGATATAATAGTTATAAATATACTTGAGTCTGTGTCCTTAAAAGGTCAGTTTACAATTTTTTTAGTTTCGTTTTTCAGTAATTATATAGTTTTACATCATGTTTCATATCTTCAATAAATTATATTCAATATTACTTTATTTGATAACATTTATATAACTGTCTTAAAATGTATATATATATATATATGAAATGTTCCCTATCTTTTCATGAGACAGTTAAAAGAGCTACCTTGCTTGATTAATTGAAGTGGCTTGACATATCTGGACCAAGTGTGATCTGTGAATGTTAGCCAATCACTTGGTGATCTACCTTTGTGTGTGGTGGTTCAGAGTTCACGACTAAAAGATACAAAAAGCTAGAGACCTTGTTGGGCCTCTTGTCCTTTGAACCTTTTACATGGAACATAAATTCATCTCTGGTTCAGCCCAAACTCAACCCATCAGTCAAAGTTGTTCCACTTGTGGCCATCTAATCTTAAGATTTACTTATATTGTCCTCCTATTTCTTAAGTCAGTGGCTTGTGAGTTGAGGATATTTTGGCTGATATTTCTAGCAAGTTGAATGACAGTGTAGAAGCTCTTATTATAGCTTGCTGTTGGTCTGGGTGTTGGTGTGTGCATGTGTTTGTGAAAAAGAGAGATAGATGGGGAGAAATACACTGTGACCGGTAAGTTTAAGTATGGTAAAGGGTCATTTGTTCTTGCTAAGGGATTACTGCAGTGAATGAGTTGGATATTTGACAAGAGTCTGAAGTGGAACTGCCACAATAAAAGAACATGATGGTGAAATCCAACACCTTCCTCCCTCTCAGTGAGAGGAGACTTTCTATTTGAATGAGCGAAGTTCATATTTTTTTCTTTTTTAGCATTTTGTAGGAAATCTTCATAATGGGACAAACACATTTTAAAACAGTCACACACATCCACCATCCCTCTCTCTTCCCTTCTCTGTCTTCTCTTTCTCCCTCCCTCACTTTATCATTTTCTCATTTTTACCCTAAACACATTTTACTTCTATCTGTATGAGGCCTATTTCAACACACACACATAAAATATACAGTCTCTCTCACACATGCTTAATAGTGCTAATGTGCTCCCCTCTACTCTCCCTCCCTCTCTCTCTCTCTTAATCTCTTTTTTTTTTTTTGTATCTCTCTCTTTATATCCCTTCTCTCTTTCTCAGTGCTCATCAAATGGCTCAGGAACATAACTGATTGCAGCTGAAAATGATTGTATTTGACTTGTAAAAATGAGGACAAAGTAGAGAGACAGCCGGATGGGCAGGCAATCAGACAAAAAATATGCACAGGCATTGCTGTGTGATAAGAAGTTTTGCTTCCCAACCACATGGTTCCTGTTTCCACTACATGGCACCTTGACCAACTGTCTTCTACTTTAACCTCAGGCTGGCCAAAGCCTTGTGAGTGGATTTGGTAGTTGAAACTGAAAGAAGCTCATCATATATATGTGTGTGTGTGTGTGTGTCTTTGACAACCAGTATTGGTGTGTTTACATCATTGTAACTAAGCGGTTCAGCAAAAATACCAATAGGATAAGCACCAAGCTTTAAAGAAAAAAGGTACTGGATCGATTCATTCGACTAAAATCCTTCTAAGCGATCTCCCAGCATGGCCACTGTCTAATGACTAAAACAAATAAAGAATAAAAGATAAAATGTTGAATCTGTGAGCAGAGGAAGTCAGCATTGACTGTAGTAGAGATGTATATTTGTTCCTTGAAAACAGATTTCCTTTAGCACTGCTCCTTGTGATTTCTCAATGAAGGTTTGAGAAAACTGGATGAGAATATTGGCTACCAAAATCCTTCATCACTGCTCTTTATTAGTTACCTATTTACATCGTTAACTCCATAACTACCCATTTTAACAGCTTTCTTTTTCTCTTTCTCCCAATTTTTTCCACACTTACTTCAGCTCATTTCTTTCTCAGTCTCATTCCTTCTCTCTTTCTCTCTGTATTTTCCTCTTTCCCCCTCACCCCATATCTCAATAATTTTTCTTATGTTGATGCTTCTATGAATTCTGCTTAAGTACAGATACCACCTTTAATTCACTCACTTCATAACACACACTCTATGTGTGTGTGTGTGTGTGTGTGTGTGTGTATGTTTGTATAAAGAGGTAATCTTATCAAACCCATTTATTGTGAAAACAACCTTGAACTCTGTTTCAAAATAAGAGCAGAAGTAGTGGGGGAGCATCATAGCCATGTGTTGAGAGGAATTCTTTGAGGTTTAAATTATTCATCTCTTGAAACACTGGTGTTTCATTCAACACCGTTAAAGAACCTTCATTCAGGGATCTTTTGAGTGGGATGGGCTACTCGACCTGAGAAAAATTCTAAGTGGGTCCCACCTGCAAGGTTATGTGCTGTTTGTCTTGATATGGGATCACCATGTCATGCTGCCTGGTGTACCTTTATCAGATGGGTAGTCATGATGGGTATACTGGGCTTCATATATTTTGATGGCATGTACTGCTCTTTCACTCAATAATAATAATAATTCTTTCTACTATAGATACAAGGCCTGAAATTTTGGAGAAAAGGGCCAGTTGGTTATAGCAACTCCAGTGCTTAACTAGTACTAATTTTATTGACCCCCAAAAGGATGAAAGCCAATGTTGATCTTGACAAAATTTAAACTCAGAATATCAAGCTAGAAGAAATGCTGCTCAGCATTTCATCTGGTGCAGTAATGAGCCTATCGGCCTTAATAGTAATAATAACAGCTACAAATCTTGATCCAAAATGTTTAATTATTATCTTGGTGTTGACATAACATTTAAGTAGTGTTAGTTATTTTGTTTCTGAAATCTCATTCTAAATTGTATCATTGGCATCCATTGGGAATCTATAACTGTCCCTGTTAGTTTTAGTTGTTGATTGTAAATAAAACAGTAAAATATCAAAACAAGAAAGTGGTGACTATGAGATATTTTTGAATGTAGTGCCATACTGCTTTAATCAACTACTTTGGCAAGTTTTTAGCCTTTTCACTATTTGAAAATTATCTCAGTTTTATTTAATGCAGTTGCTTTTGTTTTGTAAGGAAGGTTGGGAACATTTTCAAATCAGGCAGCTTCAACAAGATTATGATATAAAGCAGGAACTGTACATGACCAACAAAGAGTAAATAATATACTCCCACTGATGACAACTAAGAAACCAGAAACATTTAGAGTTGTCTCCCTTGCTTGCTAGATCAAAGAATGTTTAACACGTTTTTTTATTACTGAGTTTAACACTACTGTAACTATTTCTGATTGTTCCAAGTTAGATTCCAGCCTATAGTTCTTTGAATATTTATTTTCTACAATTGTTTTGTATCATTACAAGCCTTGTGAGTGAAACTGTGTTGATGGAAAATGTGTGGAAGTCCTATCGATTGGACACCACTGTGTCACTGACACTAATTCTACTTTGTCAATATGTTAATGTAATTCTGTTCATCAAACAACTGAAACTGTTGTTGGCTCTTGGGATTTAGAATTGAAATAGTCTTCTATTCTTCAATCATTGAACTGTAAACCATATTTGGGCATCAATTCGAGATGGGTCAAAGGATCATATCAAAACTAGTAATTATGTTCTAAATTTAATCTCTCTCTGTGAAACTGCTGAGTTACAGGACATGAGCATGTGCATGTGCACACACACACAAGCACACATACAAAAGTACACACATTTCTCTACAGTTTTCATCTCTCAGTTCTACTCACACAGAATTGGACAACCTGATGATATAGTGGAAGACATTTCCCCAACATGCTATGCATTAAGTTTGCACCCAAGACCACATTGCTGCATAGCAAATTTCATAACCACATAGCCATACTTGTACTTACATCTGTACAGTTCTCATTTCAAAAAGCCTTTTAATTAACACTTAGATCTACATGCAAAAGAATTTCAATACATGTGCTTTTTGTTTTATATATTTATTTATTTTTGTTACCATCTCTTTTTCCATAATTGTCCTTAAAAACAAGACAAATTACCTCTTTATATCTGAAATCCTAAAATCTCTTATATTTTGTAAAGAAGGATTCATAGGGACTTTGTAAGAGGGTGGAGACATAAGATTATCTCTTTTTAATTTTTTTTTGAGGGACAATTTTCAAGGAAAATAAAATAAATCTGGCTCATATTGTGGTTATGTAATAAAGGGTTTGAGGTGGTGTATAGCACTCCATCACTAGAAGTATCTGTTTTCCTGATATAATGTTTTTGGTAATATCACTGATTTGTTGACATTACTGCTCTAACTTGGCACACACTGGGTATTCTGTAAATCTAAATTCTCATTTTTTTCATCTGAGTAGACTGAAGCAAGTGCCTTGCCTAAGGACCATTTCAAGCTCAGTTGCAAAAAAAATAATTAATAAGGTGCAGACGTGACCGTGTTGTAAGAAGCTTGCTTCCCAACCACATGGTTCTGGGCTCAATCCCACTGTGGCGTTGTGAGCAAGTATCTTTTATTATAGCTTCAAGCTGAATAAAACCTTGTGAGTGGATTTGGTAGATAGAAACTGAAAGAAACCACCATATATTTATCATCACCGTTTAACATTCGTTTTCCATGTTGGCATGGATTGGATGGTTTGACATGGAGCTAGCCAGCTGCAGAGCTGTCCAGACTCCAATTGTCTGTTGTGACATGTTTCTATGGCAGGATACCCTTTCTTGATACCAACCACTTTACAGAGTGTGTGCAGCACCAGCACCTGCAAAGGACATGCCTATATGAATGGATGACAATGATTTTACTTAGCTTAGAACATCTCAAGTACAGCAAATCACCACAACTCCTGGTCCCTTGCCATTTCTTCAGTGAGGCCCACGTCTTTCTGTGTCTACCCCTTCCACAGGTTCTCTCCACAATTAGAGATCAGCACTTCTTTATGCTACTGTCCTCATCCATATGCATCGCATGACCATCCCAGCACTGTCTTCTCTCTTGCACACAACATCTGATGCCCCTTAAACTCAGTTTTCCTCTTAAATTATTTACACACTGTTGTGCATGGACACTAACATTACCAGTCCAACAAAGCTTGTTAGCTTCATTTCTTTCAAGCCTTCACACAAAGTCCATGTTTTACTACCATGTAACATAGCTGTATGAACACAGGCATCATACAATCTGTCTTGCACTCTGAGGGAGAGGCCCTTAGTTACCAGCAAAGGTAGAAGCTCTCTGAACTTTGCCCAACCTGTTCTTATGTGTGTGTGTGTGTGTGCACGCGCATATCTGTTTGTCTACCCCCTCTTGACAACCACTGTTGGTTTGTTTACATTCCTGTAACTTAGTGGTTCAGCAAAATATACTGATAGAATAAGTACCAGGCTTTAAAAAAATAAGTACAGGGGTTAATTTATTTGCCTAAAAACTTTTCAAGGTGGTGCTCCAGCCTAGCTGTATTCTAATGACTGAAACAGATAAAAGATAAAAATAGAAAATATATAAGTGGTATTTAGATGGAAGCTTTGCAAAGGCCTGACATATGTGTTTGGGTGTGTTTTGATTGGACTAAAGACCAGTATTGGTTATATTGTCCCTCTTTTTATGCCTTGTAAACTTAGTGCTTTGACAAATAGAAGTTGTTAAGATATATTCCACACTGAAGTAAGAAGCTACAGGGCCAATGCAATTGACACAATATATCCTTCAAAGTAGTGCCTCAGTAAAGCCATTGCCCAATAACATAAACCAGTGAAAGATTAAAAGACTGACTGTACATGATAGTTAATTAACAGTAGTCTAAGTGAATACAATAGTTTAACAGTAGTTTAAGTGTAGTTGGTATTTAACATTAGTTTAAGTGTAGTTGGTATTTAGCATTAGGTTAAATGAACTTGATAGTTTAGAAGTAGTCTACTATGTTAACTCTGCTGTAATTTCATATCTATAAAACAAAAAAAAAAGAAGAAAATATGCAGATTTTTTTCCTCTTAATCAACAATGTAACCCTAACCTCAATGGTTTACTTTTCAATCTACTAATTTCTCATATCTACTTGTTTATTTACATGTTATGGTTATATCTCTACAGATGTTCTATAAGATATTACAACCGGTATTGATTTATTGCGACATTTCGTCTCTGTAGACATCTAATATAAATAACAGTATGATCAAAGTTGGAAAAATAGGTAATGGGTGTATATGCATATTTCAGGTCGTCTTACTCCTTCTTCAACAAGTGATATAATAGTACTGCTAATACAGTAAGACATATTATTGACTTACAAAGCATTTAATATACTTTGTAGTATATTATGGTTGCATAATGAAATATGGTGTTCCTACAAATAATTAATATTTATGTACCAGCTGTCAGGAATGTGTTTAAAGTGTAAAATTGGTATATCCAATACTGTTACACTACTATATTTAGTAGCTATTTAAGCAATGAGTTTTTGAATAGTTAATAGGTTGGATGTAGTGCTGATGAAAGCACATGAACTCCTGGAATATGGTGTATACACCCATTACCTATTTTTACAAAGTATTATTGTTTACATTAGATGTATTTGGATACAAAACTTTGTAACAAATCAGTGCGGCTCTAGTTTCTACAGAAAATCTGTAGAAGTAACCTTAACAAGTGATTTAATAGCACTGCTAATTAGGTAGGACACAGTATTGTCTTATAAAGTGTTTAATATAGTTTGTAGTATATTATGGTTACATAATGAAATATGGTGTCGCTACAAATAATTAACTTGATTCATTTGTTTTTGTTTGTTTGATGTCTTTTTTCTCTTGCTGACATGGGTTAGATCAGTAGTTCTTTTTGTGGTATACTACCTGACACCCTTCTTGTCGCTATTCCTTCTCTTTTTCATTTCATTTGTCTTTAATCATGTACAGCTACAAGGCAGTTTCGCAGTTTCTTAGCTGAAAATGACAACGTAACATCACTTTACATAAATGGTTTCATGCAAAGATGTAAAATGTAAACATTCCTGCACACATACATACACACACACTCATCTCACACTCACACACAATATGCAATGAGCTTCCATGTAGTTTCCATTTTCCACTTTGCACTCAAAATGCATAGGTTGGCCCCTGGCCATAGTCAAAAACCCTTGCCCAATGTGTTATGCAGTGAGATATAACTAATAGTAACATGACTGCAAACTGAAGATGTATTGACAGTCATTCATTTAGTTGTAAAATATTATACGTAAATTTTACTATCCTCTCATCATTAGTTCGACATGCTCAGTGGATTCTGAACTTAGTGGAAGAAATTTTATCAGGCTTAATTATATCAAGAGTTGTCTTCCATACCCCTCAAAAGTGAGTTAAATAAAAAGAATGTTATTGAGCTTATGTTGTCTTTTCCTTACCACATAATTATTTCTAATTAGATGTTTATAAGCTCATTACATTAGATATAATAACAGTAACTTTATTGTTTTTTATGTAGAAGGTCTGAGTAAGTAACCTTCGGGATTTATGATTTAAATATATTTACACAAACAGATGCTTATCATAAAGAAGGTCACATTTTTATAAGGGAGGAATATATTCAATTAAATTGACTTATAGTATATTAATGGTTAGTGATGAGAATTGTATTTGATCTAGAAAGGATTTGAACTCAGAAGACGGAGAGTCATAATTAGATGCAGTAAGTTATTTTGTCATTGGACAAAATTTTCAGTATCTAGTTATAACTCTAATTCTGCCAGTCCACTGCTCTCTAATAATAATTATTAATATCATTATTTGTTAGCTCATTGGACCAAGTGCTTAGCAGCATTTCTTCTGGCTCTTTACATTCTGAGTTCAAATGCTACTTGAGGCTGACTTTGCCTTTCATGCTTCTGGGGTAAGTAAAATAAGTACCAACTGAGCACTGGGGTCAGTGTAATTGATTTTCCCCTTTCCTCCAAATTACAGAATTTGTGCCAAGATTAGACAGAAGTATTATTTATTATTATTGTTATTTCTTTTTATCACAGGTTTTGTTGGAACTCCTGGAGTCTTGTATGCATAGCAGGCTTGCTACCTGCAGCCTTTGGTACCATGCTATCCATTCTTTTCAGCTACCTAATACTTTCCTGATTATTCTGACCATGCCAAGGAGGCATGTAACAGTTCTACTGGGCACTCTATTCTAGCTTCCTTTATATTCCTCTTGATGCCTTCTGATACTGTCCCAAGGACCCAACAATAATTGGCACTGTTGTTGTTGTTGTTTGTTTAATGTATGTTTTCCCATGCTAGCATGGGTTAGATGACAAGTTGAGGCAGGATTTTATGGCCAACCCTTACCTTCTTTTTTTTAAGTAAGGGATTTTTTTTATTCAAAAAGTTTTCAAAAGCATACAACCTCATTGTGTTAACAAGGAATGTTGACATCAGCACCATTTTGTTAAAATGGTTATGAGCATGGAATATCATGTCTCTGTGTGTGCACACACATGCACACACACACACACACACGTGTGTGCACACATACATACATACACACGCGTGCGCGCGTGCACACACACAATTCCCACCTACAAAATTCACTCACAAGACATTTGTCACCTCCAGGGTTATTGCAGAAACTCTTGCTTAAGGTTCCACACTGTGAGACTGAACCCAAAGACAATTGTAAAGAGAACTATTTAACCATACACCATGCTTGCACCTATTATTATTAATAATAATAATCTCTTCTAATATAAGCACAAGGCCTGAAATTATGGGGCAGAAATAGTTGATTATATCAACCCCAGTGCTTGAGTAGTACTTAATTTATTGACCCCAAAAGGAAGATAGGCAAAGTTAACCTCATCAGAATTTGAATTCAGAACATAGAGACAGATGAAATGCTGCTAAACATTTTCTCCAGTGTGCTAATGATTTTGTCAACTTGCTACAACAACAACAACAATAATAATAATGATGATGATGATGATGATGATGAAAATAATAATCCTTTCTACTATAGGCACAAGTCTTGAAATTTTGGGAGAAGCAGCTAAGTCAATTACATTAACTTTAGTGTGCAACAAGTACATATTTTATCAACCCTCAAAGGATGTTTGAAGGTAAATTTAAACTCAGAATGTAAAGACGGACAAAATGCTATGTATTTTGCCTAGCATGCTAAAGATTTCTACCAGTTCACCATCTTAATAATGATAATAATTGTAATAGTCAGGCCATTGGCAGCTAAACTGGCAACCACACAGAGTGCACTCTGTGAGAGAGATTTTTTTTTTTTTTTTTTTTGCTATTTGGTCATTGTGCATAATGAAAAAAGATGAAACAGAGTGGACAAATTCTGGAGAACAAGAACAAGGGATAGTAGAGGAGTCAGTTAGTTATAAAAATAATAGTAATAATGTTATATACATGTTTTGTCTTGCTGTAAAAGATGAGCTACAGCAAATATTCTGCTCAATACCACAGATTTACTTGTCAGTTGTTTGACCTTAACCAGTTGAGCATGTCCCTTAATGGCTGACAATATGTGCATCTCTGATAACAAGCAGAAGTAGTGGAGGAGCATCATAGCCATGTACTGAGAGGAATTCTTTGGGGTTTGAATTATTCACCTCTGAAAACATGGGTGTTTCATTCAACAAGCAACCCTTATTCAGGGACCTTTTGAGCAGGATAGACTACTTGGCCTGAAGAAAACTCTCACTATGCCCCCACCTGCAAGGTCATATGTTGTTTATCTTAATATGAGATCACTAAATCATGCACATATGGTTGTAATGCATGTGCCTGGTGTACCCTTATCAGACGGGTAGTTATGATGGGTATACTGGGCTTCGTATATTTTATCCCTGTGTCACTTTGATGGCATGCACTGCTCTCTCACTCAATATTGACAATAGAAGTATTATCATGTACATGTCTTAAAATAAAAGATGGGATACAGTAAAAATTCTGCCTAATACCTCATATTTGCTTGTCAGTTGCTTGAAATTAACCAATTGAGCATCTCCCTTAGTGGCTCACAAAATGTGCACCTCTGATCACAAAAAGTAGTAGGGGGCATCATAGTCATGTGTGGAGAGGAATTCTTTGAGGTTTGAATAATTCACTTCTGGAAACATGAGTGTTTTGTTCATCATCCTTAAACAAACCTTATTCAGGGACCATTTGAGCAGGATGGGCTACCCACCCTTAAGAAAATTCTAACTGGGTCCCACCTGCAAGGTCATGCACTGTTCATCTTGATATGAGATCACCATGTTGCACACATATGGTTGTGACACATGTGCCTGGTATACCTTTATCAGATGGGTAATGATGACAGGTACATTGGGCTTCATATATTCATACACCAGTGTCACTTTGATAGCATGCCTTGCTCTCTCACTCAGTAATAATTGAAATAATAATAATCATTATCATCATTGTTTAACGTCCGCTTTCCATGCTAGCATGGGTTGACTGAGGACTGGCAAACCAGATGGCTACACCAGGCTCCAATCTGATCTGGCAGACTTTCTACAGCTGGATGCCCTTCCTAACGTCAACCACTGTGAGAGTGTAGTGGGTGCTTTTACGTGCCACCGGTACAAAGGTCAGTCAGGCAGTACTGGCAGCAGCCACGCTCAAATGGTGTTTTTTACATGCCATCTGCACAGGAGCCAGTCCAGCAGCTCTGGCAATGACCTCACTCGAATGTTTTTTCACGTGCCACCGGCACAAGTGCCAGTAAGGCAATGCTGGTACTGATCACGCTCAAATTGTGCTATTTACCTGCCACCAGCACGGAAACCAGACAGCTGCTCTGGCAATGATCATACTTGGACGGTGCTGTTAGCGCTCCACGGGCACGGGTGCCAGTTATTGAATTGGGTTCAATTTTGATTTCGATTTCACTTGCCCCAACAGGTCTTTGCAAGCAGAGTTTAGTGTCCAACGAAGGAAAAGTTGGCATGGGTGCCAGTCGTCCACACTGCTCAGTACTTGGAGAATTGTTTTAATGTAAATGTTCTTGTACATATCACACACAACTGCTATGCATGTATATATAGTACACATGCAGAAACATTCGCCCATACCAGCTCAAATGAATGTGACAAATACACACTCAAATGTCTTTATGAAATGTTTTACTATTAATCAGCACAAATTAACATTACACTCTATATTGAGAGATATTCCCATATCAACTGGGAACAGGAAGAAAAATTCTCCCTGTTCCTCCTGATTTTTCTTTGTGAGGTCAACTAATCAAACATTTGCGTACATGTACATACATACAAATAGACACACATATTGTTCTGATGTTATACAAAATATTCAACATAGTGACCACCACCATCACCACAGCAACCAATCACCATGTTGTTTAGCCTCAGGTCATCTTTGATCATGCAAGATTATGATCAAAGATATTCCTTCCAGTTGTGACCACTTGTAGAACATGGACTACATTATCCAGTTTGTTCTTCCCTGTTGTTGTTGTTGTTGTTGTTGTTAAGAGTCAAATCAGCAAAATCAAAGGTATTCCAGCCATGTGCTTTCTACTGATTTTTTTTCCCATACATTGTGTATCCTGAACTTTATCATCCAATGGCTGCTAGTATAGTATGAGATCTACTACAGTGTCAAACAGGGTTATCTACCTTATCTTTCAGATATTTCAGAGATAAAACACTTTCTACATCGAAAAATTGAATCTTATATTATTTTATATAATAAAGAAATTACACAGATAAATCAATACAATCCATTTTAACAATAAACACTTTTTATGTCATTAAGGAACGATAGCAATAAATCATCTGAGTCTTTCCTCATCATCTTCCAGCAGAAATAATCAAGATGTGACTGGAAATGCTCAGTACCAACACCTCTCATTTTTCTCAGAATCATAGTTTTAGCATCTAACCATGATCACTCAATGGCCTGAGTATGGGCTCCGGTCACTGGATCCACATAATATTGTTGATGGTTCACTGTCAGACGGTGATAACCTATGGCATTTAAATTATTATAAGCAAGCCACTCATCTGAATGAATTACTGAACCTTTCTCACATTCTCTCTCAATAATTAGGATCAGACTGTCCCTGTCTCGCCATTCCACACAAAAGTATCAACAGTCTGAGCCTTGTTTGAGACCAAAGACCCATGGCCCATCAACTCCACATCCATGGTTCTTGTTGTTTCATTGTTTTGCATCACAGTCTTCGAAGAGAAGAGTATTGTCACCATTCAGCATTCATCCTCAATTGTATTTTCATCGACCAGCAAATCTTGCTTTGTCGATTTGAATGGGGTTATCATTTGTTCCAACCATCTTCCCTCGTCGTTCATGATGAACTAGGCTCCACACACCCCGTGGCACATATTGTGCCAGTCAATTATTGTATTTTTAGATATTCCTGTTAGAGTCACTGCTGTGGTCATGGATATATCCATGACAAAGAAAAATATTAGTTCTAAAATCTCATTCAGGTTCAGCTTGCAGTTTAATTTGTTGTTAATGTCCGTATAATGGAAAAATTGGTTTCCTTTACGAACTGAATGTGCAGTTTGACACCCCTTTTGAGGACAATGAAGTACAGGCCTGAATTATTCACCTCTGTCACACTTTCATTTTTCCTGCATGACAGCACTGCATCAATGGCAGGGATCTGCTTTTTGTGTATCCAGCAGATTGTAATCTTTTAAAAATGTGTCAAGATGATACGTGTATAAAAATCTTTCAGCAGCATTTCAATGTAAGGTAAACCACAAGTGAAAGGTGAGGTGATAATGTGTAGTTTTTTAAGGTAGATAAACCTGGCTATACTGTTTGACAACATGGTAAACTGCATACTATACTAGCACCATCCAATGTGTACTTCCTTTTTTGTAAAAGTGCTACAACAGTGTTTGATTGAAATTTGGCTGCAATTTCTAGCATGTAGAACAACCACATAGTATCCTGGTTGACTTGCATTGATATTATGGTTGTTAAACCCAGGTCATCCTTGATACAGTAGACTTAAAATCAAAGGTGTTCCTGTCATAAACGTCTTGTCATTTATTTCCCAAAACAGTTTATTTAGGACTACGTTATTAATACAAGGGGGTACCCAAAAGTAACTGGAAACATTCTCTGTGTGACTAGCCTGTTGTAGTTCAGGCTTCTGATGCTAGAAGCCACTTGATGTGACCCTAAGGCATCAATCAGTCTGCGGAATGGCAGCGGTGGTTGAGGTCATACTGCTGTGTGGTGCATTTTCGTATTGCAGTGTTTCTCCCCTGTTTGTTGATTTTTGAAATGACTGAAACAAAGGAACAACATGCTTCTGTGAAATTCTGTTTTCTAATGGGGAAAACAGTGGCCAAAACAGCTGTCATTTCTCAAACGGCTTACAAGGATGCTGCCATGAGCAAAACAAAGTTTACAAGTGGTTTTCACGCTTTAGGAATGGTCACTTGTTACTTGAAGACCAACCTCATTCAGGGTGACTGTCAGCCTCCCATATGAATGAAGACATCATGAAAATTCCTGAACTGATTTTGGAGGACCAACAAAGGTGTTAAAAAGCATCACTTTGCAAGAGTTCCAGGACTGCTTCGAACAGTGGAAAATGTGTCTGGAGAATACTTTGAAGGTAGTAAAAGTGTAAACATGTAAAGCTAAGTGAATAAAATATTGCAAAATTCCAATTTCTTTTGGGTACCCCCTCGTATGTTCTTTTTTTAAAGCTATTTTTAGGTCAAGCAACCATATAGGCCCACATATTTTAAACCACCCACTGATGAATCCCTAAAAAGCTATTTGACAGAGGCAAAAACCAGTTAAGTATTAATGTCAAATCAGTAAAATTTAAAAATTAAATATTTTTCTCTGGACTGATGGGGCCTCTTATGTTTTTATTTGCTATTTGCCTTGGTTAGAAAAGAAGTTTCCCTACCTCCAGTACTAATTACATTCTCATGCCCTTGATGTAAACATTCCTTCAAGGCTCTCACCCCATCCAATCCTATACACATGTAAGTGATGTGTCAATTAATGGACATACATAACTCATCATGAAGAGTCTCCTTTTCTGTAAAATTTAGAAATGAGGTCTGATTAATCTGCTTCATCTTTCAGGATGTTACTGAAAAAGATGTTAGATGTAACCCATAGAGTTAAGAAGTACCCTGTTAGAGTAGAAATGGGAAGTGTGTTGGTGCTTCTGTATCACAGCTTGAAGCAGATGATCGACAAATGTAAATAATTCCTGTTCATTCTTCACTCTCTATACTTATTCATGTCACACTTCTATTTGAAACATTAAACTTTTCCTCCTGTGGTTAACCAATTTGGGTGACACCTTGGGTATCTTTAGCAAAACACATTTTGTTATAAGGTCTTTAACTCTTTCAATTATTTAACAGCCCCTGTCCTTGAAGTAACAGAGTTCACTCTATCATAATGTCTCTAGAGGCCAGAGAATATCCACCCTTCATCTCACTAGTCACAAAGACCCTGAAAAGAGTCATAAGCAGTGCACTTCATCCTCTATAGTCCATATTTTATGTGGTTGCTCAACCTGTTAGAAATAGCAGCCAAATTACCCTCAAATGGTGCCCTGCTATCTTGAAAAAAAATTATGTGTTAAACTGTTGTTTTGGCTAGTCTGTCTGCATAAAAGAGATGGTCTCAGCTGAACCCCTTTTAATCTGCTCAATAAGGGCTGTTGCTAAGTAGTAACAACATCAGCAACATAACTCACATTAAGCCGAAGAAGCCTCTATGTAGTCCTTTATCCTGCTAGAGGTAAGAAGCAAATCTCTGTACTACTTCAAGAAGTAAACTACACATTGAATAATATACCCTTTATACCTCTATGAGGACATGTCTACTACTGGGGTTGACTTGGAATTTAACAATAAACACAACTTGAGATCCTAACCCCTGGATGCTGAGGGAAAACTGCAACTTAGAAACTGAAGCCAAATATCCTTCAACTCACAACTATCTTCAAAATAAAAAGGAAGGACACATTGGATATAATATAATCTTAGGTAGACTTATGTTTGAATAAAAGATAGGATGGAACAACTTTGATCTTAAGCTGTCAAATAGCAATGGACATCTGCTAACCCTAACCCTAACCCTAACCCTAACCCTAACCCTCCTCGCCACTCCTCTCCCTTGACCTTTATTGTTGATCACAACTTTTAATTTCTTACTTCCAGTCTAATATTCATCCCTTTCCCAACATACCATTGTCTCATTTATTGTTGTCTAATATCCAATTATTAAACCTTCCACAATTGACTTGACTGCCTTTTGTTTGGTTGGCAGGTCAAATTACAGATATTAAATCTCTCTTATCTGGCTTCATCTCTTTCTCTCTCCTCCCTCCCACCACCTATTTCCCCTCCCTCCCTCCACCTCTCTCACATGTATATGCACACTCACAAATATATATATGCACATACTCATATATTTTTACACACACACACACACACACTTCTCCAGAGCTAAACTAGGAAAGGAATCTATTGTCGGACATATTTTAATCTCTCTCTATGTTAGTCACAAGTAACTCCATACATTGTGGATATACTTGATTTTGGAGGAAGCAGAGGAAGAAGTCAAGTATAATTAGATGTAATTTTATTCCAATATCTTGTACCACTTACAGTTGTATAAAGTGAAATTATATATACTTACATATACTTGTCAGCTGTGGCCATGCTTGGTGTCTGTCTGTCTGTTTATCTTTCTTAATGTTTGTTTTTATATTCAGTTATAATAAAAACAATTTTACATTAACCTGATGGGTTACTCTATACTTTTGTAGAGTACAAATTTGTTATTCCTAAATAAGAACAATTTAATTCAACAGGGGCTATATAAAAGCAAGATTAACTCTAATCCATTGCAGTCTTAAACTTCGAAGCCACTATCAACAACATTCTTGATTAAGAATAATATCTATCTAGCAATCTATTTGTATGGACGTATGTATAATGTATGTATATATTATATCTCATAGTCTGGGTTAACAGATGATCAGAAGGACGAATTTTGTAGACTACCTCAACAACAATTGACAGAGATTTGGTTATTATGACTGGTGACTTCAATAAATATGTTGGGCAGCATTCTCATGGATTTCATGGTGTGCATGGAGGTTGTGGTTTTGACTCTAACAATGGGTAGTGAACAAGGCTCCGGAGTTCTGTGATGTAAATGATCTGATAATCTGCAACACTAACTTCAGGAAAAAGCCAGCCATCTGATCACCTATCAGTCTAGTGGACACCCAAGCCAGATTGATTACATGCTCACAAGACAAATAAGATTGATAGGTACTTGTAGATGCAAAGTCTTGTGTATGAATGGCTGTGTTCTATGGTAGTGGGATGTAGAATCTAAATGCAGAGGATGTGCAAAGACTGGAAAGGAATGAAGCTAGTATGCTCAATGGATGTACAGAATCAGTGAGTATGTACAACAAAGTGCAAAATGTATTGATAGAGAAGTTATGTAAAAGAAGAATCAGATGTAGCATGCAAGAGAGAAGACTATGATGGTTTGGATATGTGATGCGTATGAATGAAGACAGCTGTATAAAGAAGTGCCGATCACTGAAACATGTAACATTAATTCACCCACCCTACCCCAGTGAAGCAAACTACATGTCTTCTTCATACACTGCACCTCTCTCTCCCACAACTCCTGCAGCCCAATGCTGTTCTGTCATCTTTCACTTGTTCTTTCTCTACCAACTGTATTATTGCTATCCTGTTGATCCCTCTATATACCTGCATTTCACCTCTCACTGCACTCCCTTTTCCACTTTTTCACTTTTGTGAACTTCCTACTGATGCACCCTGTCCAATTTACCTTCACCTTGTTTATTGAGGGTATGCCCTGGAGCATTGCCACCATCTCTCTCTCTCTCTCTCTCTCTCTGATTGGAGTAACCATGTATCTCCTCTACAACAAGATACTGATTTCTATCCCTTTATCACCCAGCACAAGGCCACTCCCCCTTTCAGTTGAGAGAGCTTTGTCTTACAAGTTACTTGGTGACCTCTCAATTGGTGGTGCCATGTAAAGAGCACCCAATATACTCTAAAGCAGTAGCACAAGGAAGGGCATTCAGCAGTAAAAACCATGCCAAAACAGATTGTAGAACTTGGTGCAATCCTCTGGCTTGCCAGCTCCTGTCAAACTGTCCAACCCATGCTAGCATGAGAAACAAATGTTTGATGATGATGATGATACATTCATACATACATACATACATACATAGCTATATATATCTATATATGATGTCTTCAGCTAACTGGATCCTATAAAGGAGCTGTTGTGGTAGCAGACCACGAAACATGGTTGAAATTCCTTCCTAATGGAGAAAGCAGCTTATTAATTAGGTATGCCACAGTTACTAAAAGAAAGCAATTATTAAAGGCTTGACTGTCTGAAAATTTTTTTATAAATTCATATTCTAAGAAATTTCTTATAATTTCAATTTCTGAAGGTTATTGAATATTTGAACTGCAAGTTTTTCACAAATTTAAATATTTGTTGCATTCACCACAGAGTAGATTTAATAAACAATATTAATTCATCACCATTTCCGTTTTCATTTGCAAGTCCTTCACTCTTTCTCACCTCTATTTTCATTAATGATAATTTAATATATATTCATTTCAATGTTTTCATTTGAAGTTTTAATTCACTGTTGCAAAACCAACAGTTTATTCTATATACATAATGTCAAGAAATTATTTATTGAATGAATGAATGACTGCTATTAGACAAAATAGCTGTTTAAGTTTGAGGCTTATGTTTGATAAAATGAAAATTTTTTAATATACCAGTATAATTTAAAAAAAAAAAAGATCATGAAATGATTTTGTTGGTATGGCTGTTTTGGAACGCTATAAGCCTTACAATAACAACTATGTGATCGCTGTTATTTCTAGCACACTAAACCTTGAAGTTTGTTTAAATTACAGATATATTACAACTATGATAAATTATTGAAAGTAATATTTACTAAGCAAGTGAGATTTTTTTATAAATTGAAGTTTTCAGGAAAATTTACTTTCTGAACTTCCTTTTATTATTGAATATTTCAAGTTCACAAAACTTTAATATTTGGTACAAGATAGTTTTAAATGAGCTTTTGTTTATATGATTTTTTTATTTCATGTTTATTTAATTCATTGTTTGCAATGTTCTTTTTCTCTCTCTCACACACACACACGCAATCCAGGTTCAACTAGCAGAAAACTGCCCAGAAGGCGGTCTTTCTGTTAGTATACATAATGGATGTTAGTACATATAAAACTATAAATAATAGCATGTAAGTATGCTTATATGTATGTATGTGCATATATGTATATAGTCTAAAATTGACAAAAACATAAAGACCAGGCGAAAAAACAACAAATAGGGTGTAGTAAGTTGATTCTCAACAGAAATGGAAGAAGTTTCAATCCTGTGTTCTTCTGCCGAAAAAATAGATGAGGAGAGAGTGTCTGAGTTAAATGGTTAAAACTTGTGTGTGTGTGCCTGTATATATTTGTGTGTGTGTGCGTGTGTATCATCATCATCATCATCATCATTTAATGTCTGCCTTCCATGCTGGCATGGGTGGAATGGTTGGAATGGTTTGACATGGGTGGAATGGTTTGACAGAAGCCAGCCACAGACTTCTGACTGTTTTAGCAGGATTTTTACAGCTGGATGCCCTTCCTAATACCAACCATCCAGCAGAGTGGACTTAGTGCTTTTATGTGGCACAAGCACAGATGAGGTCAGTTTTGACATGATTTTTACAGTTGGGTACCCTTCCAAATGCCAACCACTTTACAGTGTGGACTGGATGCTTTCTAAATGGCACCTACACTGACAGGGTCACCAAGTAGCTTGCAAGACAAATATCTTTTGAGAGGGGAAGGGGCATTGGAGGAGGTGATCTTTTGTCAGAAGATGAAAGGTTATAGTGAGACAGAGAGACAGAAACAGGTATCTTGCTGTAGAGGAGGTACAATGTTACCTGGCCGGAGTGAGAGAGGGATCAAGAATCATCATCATCATCATCGTTTAACGTCCGCTTTCCATGCTAGCATGGGTTGGACGATTTGACTGAGGACTGGTGAAACCGGATGGCAACACCAGGCTCCAGTCTGATTTGGCAGAGTTTCTACAGCTGGAGTGTAGTGGGTGCTTTTACGTGTCACCCGCACGAAAACGGCCACGCTCGAAATGGTGTCTTTTATGTGCCACCCGCACAAGCCAGTCCAGGGGCACTGGCAACGATCTCGCTCGAAAATCCTACAGGAGCCAGTCAGGCGGTACTGGCAACGGCCACGCTCAAAATGGTGCATCTCATGTGCCACCCGCACAAGAACCAGTCCAGGGGCACTGGCAACGATCTTACTTGGCTTGCCGGGTCTTCTCACGCACAGCACATTTCCAAAGGTCTCGGTCCGTAGTCATCGCCTCGGTGAGGCCCAATGTACGAAGGTCTTGCCTCACCACCTCAGCCCAGGTCTTCCTGGGCCTACCTCTTCCACGGGTTCCCTCAACTGTTAGGGTGTGGCACTTTTTCAAGAATGAGGACAGAAATGTATATGTATATATATGTGTGTGTGTGTATGGAAGAATATATATATATGTGTATACATGTGTGTGTAGTAACAGAGTAGTGTGATCCAAAAAGATCCTGGTATAAGGAGTTAGTAAATATCAAGCCTTTATACAGCTTGTATAGATGACAAAAAGCAGATAATACATGATTAACATTTATTAACAGGCATTTGTTATACACTTCAACATATATTGAAATTGATGAAAATTTCAGTAACATGACTGCTACTTACAGTTTCTCATGAACTTTGCTACATCAAAGTGTATAAGAAAATGGAGAAGGTAAATCAAGACTACAAACGATTCCAAACTAAACTTAACAGGTCTTACATAATTCGTACCACATATAAACACACTTTAGCTTTTCCTCAGGTCTAATTACCTGCAATTGCTTACATTGTCACAAAGAGAAGGGTAAGTTTAGCCAGTAAAAACTGATTGCTCAAATGTTAAAATTTCGTAGCTTACTACCTGTAGTTGGTTAGTACCTCATTGCCTCTGGGTATATATCTATCTCTCTGTCTCTATGGCCAATGGGATTCATTCTCAGTAGGCAAGTAACATTCAAAAAGGAAAAGGTATGTTTACAGAGGTCAGTTAACTAAAGGAGAAAAGGTCTAGGTATAGAGGGAAGGGAGAGGTGGAAAGAACACAGTAGATAAGAAAAATCAGAAACTAAGCAAAATACACAGGATAAATTAAAAACTAGAAAATAACCATGACAGTTAAGTAATTAATTATGACAAGCATACTAAAGTCATAAATACGAATGTATAAAACTGTTGCACGAAAAATGGCTAAAAAAAGTTGGGAGGTACAAATCTAGAAAAACCAGTCACAGAATGAAAAAAATTAGTAAACATTTATAAACATATAAAAATATACCAGTATGCATAGAATATAGAATATATCAATGCCTATATAATATAAGGTATTTCAAAATGGTGCATATAAAAAATAAATAAACCCATAGGAAAAGTATATATATATATATAAGGAACAACCATGTAAATCCTATAAAAGAATGCATAGACATGTATATAAATATAAATTAAAATATATCTATACATATGAAAACAGGATATATCTATGTGCATAATAACGTATATAAAGGGAAGCCATAGAAAAGACATATGGCTATGTGGTAAGAAGTTTGCTTCCCACTGTGTGACACCTTGGGCAAGTGTCTTCTACTATAACCTTGGACTGACTGAAGTCTTGTGAATGGATTTGGTAGAGGGAAATTGAAAGAAATCCATCATATACACACATATGTGTGTGTTTGTCTCCAATCATAAGCACACGGCGGTGCATCAGCATGGCCGCAGCTCTAAGCTGAAACTATAAACAAACAAACACCAACACCAGTTGGTGTATTTATGTTCCTGTAACTTAATGGTTTGGCAAAAGAAACCAGTAGAATAAGTACTGGGTTTGATTCATTCAACTAAAAGACTTCTTCAAGGCAGTGAGTGGCTGCAATCTAATGACAAACAGATAAAAGATATGAAAAATGCCAAGCAGAAAATATAAAGTTTATAAGTATATACAGAGTGTTTGGGTTAACTTTGACAGCTTGCATGGATAGAAAAAAATTAAGTATTTCAAAAAATCAAGAAAATATCAACTAGGTTATGGTTGGGAAATAAGTTTACTCAAAGTAGCTGCTTTTAGCTTCTACTTGGGAAGATCTTTCTTGATCTTTGATACCAGCTTGGGATTACAATCAAGGGAATTAGGAAGCCAGAAATTGGGCTGGTGAAGTCTTAGAAATTCTCCAACAACCATTTCTGACTCTTTCCCAAGGTACAACTAGGAACCAAATCCTGCTGCCACACATACAACCTTCCAGCAGCAACCTTCTTCTCCCAGGATTTGATCACAGTCTCCAGTACTTTACATAGTGGTTTGAACTGAGCCTAAGGCTCTGTTCAAAGATGTGGGGATGAATACCAGCATGCAGACACAGTCAGAATGTCTACTGTATCCCTTCCACTGGCCACAGCTTCATAGTGTCCGTTGCAACTGTTCATGACATTCTTAGAGCCTTTACTGTGTTTACAGTATATTGAGCAGCAATCATGATAATGACAGTTTGATAGCAGGTGTGAATCATCATGGTACAAGCAACTCTTTTCCAATATTTGGATGGCTTCCTGTCCTCGATGTTAACTAACTTTTTCTGTTACAACTTTAATCTTTATGCACTCTAATTCTTCACTGTCCACCAATACATCAAGTTGTCCCTGAAAACTGACAAAAGAAGACATAAAAACATTGTCAAATTTATCCCACTTATAAGTTTTACTTCCCATGGTTAGTAGGTTCAGTCCTACTGCGTGACACCTTGGGCAAGTGTCTTCTACTATAGCCTTCAGCTGACCAAAGCCTTGTGCATGGATTTGGTAGACAGAAACTGAAAGAAGCCCATAGTGTGTGTGTATGTATAAACACTAACATACACATAAACGCAAACACTAATGCACATAAGTACTAACACACACACAGATCCTACCATACACACACACACAGTTACTACCATACACACATAGTTACTACCACACACACACACATACTGACCATTCTTCACTCTCCTGTCCCAAAAATCCACTTTCTCTATCTCCTTCCACTTCTGTTCACTTCAGAAATGTAGCCACACATGGGCTGTTGGTGATTTTCTTTCTTCTTTGGACTTTTCCCTTTCTCCTTTCTGATGAAGCACCATGCTTGAAACATTAAAAACCCCCTATTTTCACCAAGTGTCAAGCTAACATAACTCTTGTGCATGTCATCATGTAAGTTCTTTTCTTTCTCTTTGTGTTTTTTTTTTTGTTTTTTGAATTGTTTGTTCATTGAATTGACTATATCATCATCATCATCATCATCATCGTTTAACGTCCGCTTTCCATGCTAGCATGGGTTGGACGATTTGACTGAGGACTGGTGAAACCGGATGGCAACACCAGGCTCCAGTCTGATTTGGCAGAGTTTCTACAGCTGGATGCCCTTCCTAACGCCAACCACTCAGAGAGTGTAGTGGGTGCTTTTACGTGTCACCCGCACGAAAACGGCCACGCTCGAAATGGTGTCTTTTATGTGCCACCCGCACAAGCCAGTCCAGGGGCACTGGCAACGATCTCGCTCGAAAATCCTACAGGAGCCAGTCAGGCGGTACTGGCAACGGCCACGCTCAAAATGGTGCATCTCATGTGCCACCCGCACAAGAACCAGTCCAGGGGCACTGGCAACGATCTTACTTGGCTTGCCGGGTCTTCTCACGCACAGCCCATTTCCAAAGGTCTCGGTCCGTAGTCATCGCCTCGGTGAGGCCCAATGTACGAAGGTCTTGCCTCACCACCTCAGCCCAGGTCTTCCTGGGCCTACCTCTTCCACGGGTTCCCTCAACTGTTAGGGTGTGGCACTTTTTCACGCAGCTATCCTCCTCCATTCTCACCACATGTCCATACCAGCGCAATCGTCTCTCTTGCACGCCACAACTGATGCTTCTAATGTTCAGCTTTTCTCTCAAGATACTTACACTCTGACGGGTATTCACATTGACATTACACATCCAACGGAGCATACTGGCTTCATTCCTTGCGAGCTTACGTATGTCCTCAGCAATATATATATATAGTGCTTATATGCACCACAAGTCCATATGAGAAGTTCTCTCATGGTAAAGAACACAGTATTCTGGGTTCTAACACATCCACTTGAAATGGAAGATAAATATTACCTTTTGATATTAATACTGCTTCTCCAAGCAGCAGGATGGTAGAATCATTAGCACCTTGGGCAAAATGCTTAGTGGCATTTTGTCTGTCTTTACATTCTAAGTTCAAATTCAACTGCAGTCGAATTTGCCTTTAATCTTTTTGAGGTTGATAAAATAAGCACCAGTTGAGCACTGGGGTCAATGAAATCAACTTATTCCCACCCCCAGATTTATTAACCTTGTGCTAAAATTTGACAAAACCTTCACTTTTAGTTTTACAAGTACTGAGGTCAATTCGTCTGACTAAAATTATTCAAGGCAGTGCCCCAGCATATTCTAATGACTGAAGCATATATATATATATATATATATATATATATATATATTCTTTTATTTGTTTCAGTTGTTTGACTGTGGCCATGTTGGAGCACCGCCTTTAGTCGAACAAATTGACCCCAGATCTTATTCTTTGTAAGCCTGGTACTTATTCTATCTGTCTCTTTTGTCAAACCACTAAGTTTCGGGGACACAAACACACCAACATCAGTTGTCAAGTGATGGTGGGGGGGACAAACACAAAGACACACAAACATTTATATACACATATATATATATATATATATATATATATATATATATATACAATGGGCTTCTTTCAGTTTCGATCTACCTTATCTACTCGCTAGGCTTTGGTTGGCCCAAATCTGTAGTAGAAGACACTTGCCCAAGGTGCCACGCAGTGGCACTGAACTCAGAACCATGTGGTTGGGAAGCAAGCTTCTTACCACACAGCCATGCCTGCGCCTATATATACATACACACACACATATACATGTAAATGTCTTAAGAGAGAGATTGGGTGTAGAGGTATCAGAAGTGGTTTTCAGGAGGATGGGCTGCATTACTATGGTCATGTGGTGTGTGTGGGTGAGGACAGCTACGTGAAGAGGTGCTGATTGTTGAATATGAGTGGAACCTTCAGAAGCGAAATACCAGGAAAGACAGGATGAAATGGTGAAAAATAATCTCCAGTTGTTGAGCCTTTCAGATGGGATGATGGGAGACCCGGATGATTAGTGATTTGCTGTGTTTTGTAGCACCCATTCATCTAAGTAAAATTGAGGCTCAAAAATTTTATACCTGTGTTTCTGCACCCAATTTGTCCCTGACAGTTTTGTCCCCTACAACTCATTTTTTTAACCTATCCCTATATTATATCTTCCTAACATCTCTTCATTCTACTGTGTTCACTCTCTGCATTCTCCTTTTCTCCTTCTTTCCATCTCCCACTTTCCTTTCATTCTCTTACAAACTTACCTGCCCACACTCATCCTATTCAATCTTCTGTAGCACTTCATTTATATGCCCCTTCCTGTAGCTTGAAGGTACTCCATGACACATCTTATTCACCATCTTCACCTTTTCTTCTCTCTTCTCCTTTTCTTCTCTCTTCTCCTTTTCTTTTCCAGATGGTGTAGCCATTTATCTTTTCTACAACAGACATTTGTTTCTGTCTCTCAATCATATTATAACTACTCATCACCTGTCGCAAAGCCACCTTTCTTGATGCAACTCTCAACCTCATTTAAAGTCCTGCAAGTTAGTTGGTGACCCTACCAGTGCTGAAGCTACATAAAATGCACCCAGTACATTCTGTAAAGTGGTTGACTTAAAAAGGGCATCCAGCTGTTGAAACCATGCCAAAGCAGACAGTAGAGCTTGGTGCAGTCTTCTAACTTTGCCTGCATGGAAACTGGACATTAAATAATGTTGATATATGTGTGTGGGAGTGTTTGTGTATCTTTGTCTAAACTCATGATGGTTGTATATAAGCATCATCCTCACATAAGTGAAAACAAGACTAGCTATGGGAAAATATTTTGGTGAATGAGAGAAAATGCATCTAATCATAGAAAATCTGCCTGTACAAGTTCCATGGATGGGAAAGCAGATATTAAATAGTGATATATATCATCATCCAGTATTTTAAATCCAGGTTTTGTCCCCATTGACAGGGGTGGTCGAATCTACCTCAGTGCCATAGCAACTGCCCTCACACCATCTTGCCTGGTTTTGGAGGAGATTGGGAGGGTTGGCTTGAGAAAGGAGGATCCTTCTCAAGCCAACCCTCCCAATCTCCTCCTCCACCTGTCCCTTCCACATCTTCCTCAGTTTACCTTGCTTTCTCAGCCCATTTACCTCAAATTCAAGCACCCTCCTCAGAACATGCTCCTCATCCTTCCTCAACACATGCCCATACCACCTTCCTGAGTTAGTTTTCCACCACAATTCTTAAAAATCATGATAGAGGCCTTGGTCTTGGGACCACTCATATCTAAAAACTGAGGTTGGGGGTAGCAACGGCATGCTCCCTATAGAAAATCCAGCTCCAAGAAAGCCTCATGGTGGTGGCTGCTGTTGTTGTTGTTATTATTATTATCATCATTAATATTATCATTAGTGATGGTGCTGCTGCTATTTCTGTTAGAGTTGTTGCCATTGCCATTAATACTGCCATTCCTGCTGCTGTAATAGTATTTGGGAAAGGTGCAGCTGCTATTAGGGTCAGATATCACCTCAGCCTCATAAATGACCTCCCCCCCTTACGCAATCACATAAGTACGGACGCATATTCAACACACACAATCTAAGAATCTCTTAGCTGCACCCCCAGTATTAAGAGTATTTTAGTTAACACACCCAGACCATAAACAGAAACGGGATGCTCATGCAGGGATTACAGCAGATGCCCAGTGGGAAGCCAATGTGAAACCAATGCAGCATATGTAACTGTGCATCTCAACATATTTTCTATCTTCTCTAGTTGAGGATTGAGGGCTATTCTTCTCCCCATTTTTTTTTTTTTTAACAATTTGTCTGGCCAGTTTTAAATCTTCTTTATTTATGTGGAATTCTTCCAGATTTCTTGCAGCACCTGCAAAAGAAATCCCCTTGTATCTCTTGTCTTGGCTGTGATGACTACAGTGGCTGCAGCACAGGTAGTAGTGGCAGCAGTGATGTTGATGGTGGTGTTTGCATTTCTTTCAAAATTTTCTTTGTTTTGCTTTTCTTCTTTAGATTCATTACCGGTATTGTTATTGATGTTGTTACTTGAATTGTCAAAAGTGTTGTTGAATTGTTGGTTTGCAGAACTGTCAAGTGTTTTCAAACTGCTAATAGACAGAAATGTTTTGCCTTCTCTACTTTTACTGACATGGTGGTAACGTCATTTACTGCAGTCAACACTATGTCAGTATTCTCTTGCTTTTTGGATAAGGAGTGCATCTTATCATCGAACATTATAATGTTATTTCCCTGCCATGTTCCAAGATATTTGCTTTTTCCAGATAGTTTAAGAATGTTCAAAAATATTGATGTGCACCTCCTGCAAAGCAGGGGGCATCTCTAAACAGAATTTCTACCGGGCAATGTTAAAAACAAGTCTGTACCAATTAATAGGCCAAAAACATTGAAAATGCTCTTATAGCTTACGGTGCAGTAGGTTTCTGTGTCTTTCCAATATGGTAGCTATAATAATGATGATGATAATAATAATGATAATAATAATAATAATAAATGTAAGAACAGTATTTATAACTGAGGATGTGTATGTGTGTGTATCAGTATAAAAAAAAACCCAAAGAAATGCAAATGGGTGTATTACACTGATTTTGATTGCCTAACCAAATTACCAATAGCCTTTCCATGGTAATAATTAAAACACCATGTTGATTTGGGATAATTGAAGCATTCATTAGAACAGACCATTTTACTTGCTCCATTATTTTCACTTTGCCCTTTAAAATTCTTCCAGTCATTGACTGTAACCTAACACTGTACCTGTTTCTGGCAATATTTAGTCTGATTATCTTATTATTTCCACTTCAGTTTTAATTTGGTCATATTCCTTTTCTTTGAGGTTTCAGCACCAGTTGCTTTGGCTTCGAGAATAAGAATGAGAAATCTTAGCTACAAATAACACCAATAATGCATACAACAGAGTATTTATGTGAGCCAACCAAAAATTAGCAATGGCATGGCATTATTCTTCCTTAAACTGACAAACTGTTGGCAATACTCATTGTTTTGATATGTGCCACAAAGTAAACCTCCCATTCATTTTATCAACCATTATAACTTGAATTTTTAACAAACAAAGGTTGGCCTGTATCTATGAATGTTTATAACCTGGAGACTTGCTGTAAAATGTTGCAATCTAACCCCAAGTTATCTCTGATTGAGCTGACTTTTGATCAGAAGTATTCCAACCATAAGCATCCTATCTAATGATCTGGGACTTTGTTATCCAGTATGATTTTCCTTTTCTTAGATGATAGGATGTGATTTGAGGGACATTAAGCTGCTATATTTAGCAGGTGGAGTAAATGTGTAGTTGTTCACTCCTTGATTTAACAATATCCTCTGTTAGTGTTGAAACATCAGCAACTGCTAATGTTGGGATGGTGGTAGTGGTGGCAGCGACAACAACATATCTGGGGGAACAGAACATGATGGCTGGGAATTTTCACATCTTTCAAACTTTTCCATATATTTTCATCTCTCTCTTGGATTAGTTTATCTTGTAGCATGTGAATATTTTTATTTCTTGTTCGGGTAAAACGTATGAGAATGGCTGTGTGGCTAAGGAGGTTGCTTCTCAACCACAGGGTTTCAGGTTTAGTCCTGCTATAAAACACCTGGAGCAAGTATCTTCTACTAAAGCCACAGGCCAACCAATGCTTTGTAAGTGAATGTGCATGAATGTTGACATACTATGACTTTGCTTGAGCAACTGTTTACATTCCTTATTAATGACTGGTCACTATTCACTTTTGAAGACCTGTGGAATAAAACATCTCTTATTTGAAAAATAGGTAAGGATTGGTAACAAGAAGAGCATCCAGTTGTAAAATTTTACCTTAAATATGTCTCTGTCCAAACCATGCCCATATCAAAATCTGCATTGCTCTAGAGCTTTTAGCATTTCTCCTGTTAACTGAATTACTATAAAAATAGATATTCTTTTATATCTTTCTCATTTTCATCATTGCTTAGCTACAGCACCATTTACATTCATTTTATTTTCAATATAATATCCTTTTCTGTAGGATTAGTTCAATCGGAAGTGAAAGAAAGTAGTTCATGTGTAAACTACTTTCCCTTTCATGCCCACTCAATCATCAAATATGACTGCACTTTATGCCATCTGTTTTTCAATGTGGATGGTCTGTTTGGTCATAGCTGATCTGGGGTTAAACACCAACAGAAAAATGGATGTATATGAAAATGAAAGGCAAAATTTAAATATCGAAATATAAAGGCATATTTTATGAAACACAATAATGGTCTGATGTTAGTGTCTTTTGTGAAGAATTTTTAAAAACTTTTTTTCCTTCCTTATTCACCAATGTTTCTCACAAGAACATACAATTGAGAAATCCTGAGTAAGAAAAAATTGAAGATAAAGAATGTTTTAAAATTTTTGTCATCATTTTTCAAATCTGGTTATCTTGGTCATGTGATATGGCTATTATCTCATGACCTACTGATGTATGTTAAGGATTCCTTATGTTGTTTCATTGGTCTTATACACTTTGCTAGTATTAAGTTTGGGTGTTATCTTAATTGTGGTTGTATATCATTTTCCTCTTTACATTTCCACATAAAATAATACAGGGTCATTATGTGTGTATAAGTGTGTGAGGAAGTGCTTTCTTGATTTGTCTGTTTTTGTGCATAGCCATGCATGAGTGTACATGCATGTTAGTTTGACATCTCTTATTTTTCCTAGAAAAAAATTGATTGTGCATGCACATGTGTGTGTGCATGTATGTGTGTGTAAAATGTCATAAACATCCAATAAACCATTGGAACTCATAAACCATTGGAACTCCACAAAAGATGCTTGTCTTCATGCAGTGGAGCAACAGCAAATCAGCCTTAGAAAGACTCAATTCCATTGCTTTCAAGATATTTGGTTACTGCTAAATTTATTGGCATGAAATAATGGTTCTCCAGGAATTAATTATGCAAAAATTGTAACATTTAGACATTTCTCAATAACATAGTTTAGTAAGTGAATGAAGTAAAGTAGTTTCTTGTGTTCATGGATGCAAAGTAGGTTTCCAACAATATGCTTATTACATTGTGATACAATAGAAAATATAAGGAACTAAAATATTCTGTAACACCCTTAAATAGATTGTTGGTTCACATAGTGAAGTTCTTGTCTTTATTATGTGAAGTGCAAGATAATTTGACAGATCATATTTTCCTAGATTACAGTCAGAAATCATTGACACAAAAAATAAATGAATTGGAACTGGTTCCACCAAGAGCTAGTTAAATCTGTATGTCATCTTTACCTTACCAAGTGCAGTCTTATCATTACGTGATAGTATTTATAGTACTTCTACACTTACCAACTTACACATACACAGTGTTAATATGTTCTAACTTTGATACAAATTCAAACATTGAGTTGGACTGATAAATATTTTGTTGACTTCCCAGGAAAAGAAGGCAAAGCAAAGTCAGCATCAACTGAATTTGGAAATAAAATGTGAAGGAATATAAACAATTAACGATAAAGTGTTTTGAGCTGATACTTTATTCTCTCTGCTACTCTGTTACTCCAATACAATAAAGTTATATTCATAGAGTTTTAAGTATATTTATATATATTTACGTATATACTATCGATTTTGTTATCGTAAGCATGTTTATTCTTATTATTTCATCACTTTATAGTTTTGTACCTTGTATTGCCATTTATTTAGGTTAATTACCATAATTTAATATGATACAACATTAATGGTTAATTATATTTACAATCCATCTTTAATTTTTCTTCCTTATAAACATTTATTTACATAATTAGTCGTATATAAAGAATTCATTAGATTCCCTCCCTTTCTCCTTCCAATTACAATAAATTTTTATCACCATTATTATTAACTTTAAGAATTTTCTGCGGTTCATTATGTCTTCCTTTAATTTAAACTCTTAGTAGAGCGTTCATAGCCTCTCTCCCTAAACAGCTCCCTGTAAACTAGCATTCTTGTTTCTAACGGTCATTTAACTTAGCTATATAGTATTATTCCTTGTACATAACCTTAGCATTCAGCGCAAGTCTTGCATTTGTAATATGGTTCCCTGATGATGAAATTATATGTATATACCAGCATCTTTTACTTCTTTGAAAACCTTAAATAGAAAAATGGGCTCAAAATACATATTGTAAATGATTAATTGTATTCGAATTAACACATTAAAATCAAATCAAATAAAACAAAATATACGCTGCATTCAAAATAAAATAAAATTACAATAGCATATATGCATACTAGACTATCCACAACAATATATATATATATATATATATATATATATATATATATATATATATATACATCAAAATACACAGATGCATACGCACAGATAATCTACGTATATAGGTATATATTTGCAAAGCACAAATATATACATGAATACAAATTTACATACATATACATACACACGCATTTAAGCTCGCGCACGAAAAAACTTATGCGCTGGTAACAAAAATTGTATCTTAACCTATGGAGGGGTAAAGAGTAACATATCGATAATAACGTTACTAATATAGAAAGGGAGAAAGTGTGACTATCATGAGGAAAGAGAGAAAGAGAGAAAGGAAGAAAAGAGAGAAAGGGGGGAAGGGAAGAAAGAAGTAGAGAAAGAAAATGAACAAGAAGGTAGTTTAATGTATATAGTAAACTTACATAAAATTTAGACTGCGTATATATGTGTATACAAAAATGTATATTAGCATCACGTATATAGATATATATGGGGATATGTACATAAATACTCACAAACATAGCCATATACATGCGTATGCACGCATTCAAGTATGTGTGAGTGTGAACCTAAGCACACATTCCCATATATAACAGATGCACACGCGTGAATAGATGCATGTATGTGTAAATAAATATAAGCATATACTCTTACCCATGTATACACAAAAACGCACACACACGAAATCACAACTGCATATGCACAAGTGTAAACCTAGGCCCTATATGTAGATGTCTGTTACAATACAGACATCTACATAAAAAACCCTTTTAGATCTCAGCATATATATGCAGACAACTTTTAAAGAAACTGCTGGGTGTATAAAAGTCAAAATCGGGCGAAAATACATGCATAATAGAATTCTATATGTCGAATCGTCCATAAAAATAGTAAAATTTGCATACAAAGTGTTTTAAAATAAATAGAATAGAATAAAGTAAAAACAAGGAAGAAGAAAAAAAACTATGTATATAACAGTCGAAGGTTTTCTTAAAATGACGTAGGGGTCTATACAAAATTCTTACAATGCTAAATAAATCATTTATAATTCGGTACTAATCCAATAGTAAGATTGCACAATGGTTACAAGGAGTCAAACATTATCAAAAAAATATATATATACTATCCATACGGTATATTACTTGCCGACATTTTAAATTTGGATGCATGTCTACATGCATTTAAAAGTTCGCGTCTTTGGTTTAGCGCCTTCTTATCTTGGAATAAGATATTCAGTTTTTCCAACAAACAAAGATCACATTTCAATGGTCCTTTATGGGCACCGTGTCTGTAAGGCGATGCTCTGCCTAAAATCCTCCATGTCACGTTGAAAGGCTGGGCTTCGTTTTCCTTTAATTGCCAGACGTATTTTGCCAGGCTTGTCTTTGTCCTATTTTCAGGGTATCTAAAAGAATTTTTGTGCGAATACAGCCTGGTTTTAAAAGAATTTTCTGTAGCCCCTGTATAAGTTCTATAATCGTGCGAGCCTTCTATCTGGACTTTGGCTCTATACACGATACCCTTTTCTAGACATCTCCCTTCCAACGGACAGGAGGTTCAATCTTTGCAATTATAGCTCTTTGTAAGTGAGTCAGCATTATTGTTTTTGGCAATTATCTTATTGTTGTGCTGGCTGATCAAAGAGGCGAAGTTTTTGCAGCAAGAATAGCTAATCTTAAGCGTCCTTCTATTAAATATTCTGTAAAACTTATGATCAGGTTGAAAGTGCCTAGTGACCAATTTTAAAAATTCCTTACCTATATTAGTTCTTACGGCCATATTGAAAGCTGGGTTGAACCACAAGACTTTCCTCGTCCTAGTTTTATGTGCTGCACTGCTGCCAGCATTAGACTGGGTGTACTGGATCCTCTCAGAGAATCCACTATTCCTTAAAGCACTATTATAATAAGGTGCTGCGTTACGGAATGTTGCTTTGTCCGCAGAAATTGACGAAATTCGCCTACCTACATTACTAACTAATTTTCTAAGAATAACAGGCGGATGGTTGGATTCTCTGCTAATATAGGGTAGTTTGTCATTTGGTTTACGGTAAGGTTTAAATATATCCGAATTCAAGTCTAAATTTACATCTAAGAAATCTACTTTTTTTAGGTTACTATCTACTGGTGATCCGTAAACCTATCCTTTGGAAGAAAGTTGTAAGATCCTTCCTGAGCTTATCCAGTTCATGGCCGTTTAAATTATGGGTGACTATAAGACTGTCATCCCTATATAATCCTGCATCTATAAATGGAAATTCCAGTTTTAGATAATGCAGAATGTAAGCCCCTATAAGCGTGCACAATTCAGCCCCGTCATATGCCCCCATCAGTACATCGATAAGAGAATCTTCACTCTTTTTAATCCAGGTGGATTCCTCATGAAAAAGAAGTGATTTTCTTGCATGCATTATAATGTCTATTTCCGAGCTATCGATGTTGACATACTGTTTGGCGAATTTAGTCGAACAAATTGACCCCAGGACTTATTCTTTGTAAGCCTAATACTTATTCTATCGGTCTCTTTTGCTGAACCGCTAAGTTACGGGGACGTAAACACACCAGCATCTTGCGCCTATACATAGAAACATACATACATACATACATACATACATGCTTTCAGGAGCAAAGGTCTGGATATTGATGGGTAAAAATCAATAATATCGAACTGTGTAAATTTGCATCTTCGGCTAGCAGGTCATGCTACTCCAGACTAATGATGAGCAAAGACTCAGAAACATCTCTCTGGATGCAGGCTTAGCTGGGTGGAGGTACTTGTCTCCCCCTTGTAAACATAAAGACACAGGAAATATGTCAAGGTCAACAGGAAGCGGTGTAGCTTCCTAGGTCTAACCAACAGTAGTATTATTCCCTTCAGGGGACTGTCATATTAAGTTGACAGCATACAACTATTTCATCGTATCACTACTGCATAAATCTATCTCAGAGATTTAGAAATATATTATTTCTATAGCTGCCAGATATTTTGAGCATCTCTGCAGTGATTCCTGATGGGCCAGGGGCTTTCCCTGTCTTCATACTCTTGATTGCTTCATCTACCAAGGTACTGTCAATTAGGATAGCTGGTCCCTCTGTTGGGTCGACATTTGGCACACTCTCTTTCTCCCATTCATTCTCTTTATTAAGCAACCTTTTCATAGTGGCATCTCCAAACCTCTCTCTTTGCAGCCTCATTTAGTGCAAGTGAGCCATCATCCATGCGGACACATTTCTCTCCTACGACATCACGATTCTCTCTCACACACTGTCTTGCAACACGAAATACCTCAAGTCTTTGGTCCTCAGGGTGTAGAACATTGGCAAATTTTTTCTTATCTGCTTCCCCTCTGGCTAAATAAACCAGTCTCCTAGCTTCCCTTCTGGCAGTCTGATACAATTCCCTGCTACCGCCGTTCATCCAGTCCTTCCAAGCCTGTTTCTTTTGTCTAATAGCCCTGTCAACCACATTGTTCCACCACCACGTTACCTTGGGTCGAGAGAGGACTTTGCACCATCCAATGATCTGGTCAGTGGCTCTCAGCAGGTTGTCCCATAGAAACTTCTAGTTGCCTCCCACATTATGTGATGCTATATCCCCTTCTATATCGTCGAAGGTTTCGAGTAATACGTCTCTAAATCTCTGTCCATTTGCGGGATCTTTAAGCTTCCAGACCCTTCTCCTCCAAGCTGGTCTACTTCTGGGCATCCATTTAGCCCTGATCCTGAAGTCGCTAACTACTAATCTATGTTGAGGGATACATTCTTTGCCTGGGAAGGTTTTGGCATTTACAAACAGCCCTCTTTCCCTTTTTCTGGCGAGGATGTAGTCAATTTGGCCAGTGTATCTACCAGAACGGTAGGTGACTAGGTGACAGGCAGGTTTCCTGAAGTTGGTATTGCAAACCATAAGATCATATGCATCACAGAACTCCAGCAGTCTGGTTCCCTCCTCATTGCGGGAACCAAAGCCATAGCCTCCATGTATGCCATGGCAGCCCTCTTCATTTTGTCCAACATGTCTATTGACATCGCCAGCCACAAAAGGAAGGTCTCTGTCATTCATCAACAAGGTAATCTGCAATAGGGTGTCATAAAATTGGTCTTTCTGTCCATCAGTAGCCCCGGTTGAGGGGCATAGGCCGAGATAATGGTAGCTAACCTATGGTGAAGCACTAATCTAATCTTAAGTACTCTGTCACATACTCTGACTACCTCGATTACCTTATCAACCCATTTCTCCGCAAGAAGTATACCCACGCCCCCGACCCCGTCATTGTTCCCTGCCCAGAAAATCTTTTACCTGTGTTCTTTGCCTGTGAGGAAACCTCTTCTCCACCTCACTTCTTGGATGCAGCACAAATCTACACGTCTCCGTTCAAGCATCTCAACAATCTCACCAGACCTACTTTTCAGTGTGCCAACTCTGAGGGTGTGGGAGGTGTGGGCCTGTAAGACCCTGGGATGAGGGACAACAGTGTCATGTACCTGAAAAGACAGCTTGCATTTGGCAGAATTCATAAACAAACAATAGCCTACAACCTGCATACACTACACCATCTTTATGCGCTATATGATCGATAAACCCTAGGTAGGGGTGAAGATGGCATTAGGCCCTTAAAAGTGTTCGCAGGAGACAACCAAAGGATGACAGAGGATAGGAACTTCCGCAAGCCAGCAAGTTTAGATGAGAGCACCTTCTGCACTTGTATACTATGGTAGGCAAATTTAGAGAGAATGAATTAATGAAATGATAAACTTGAATAAATAAATAAAATGTGACGATTAACGGATATGCATGAACTTAAGACAAACAAGGAACTTAAGACAAACAAGGAAAACAAGTCTATCGGACTATGTTTACATGGTAAAGAAATAGATAGATAATAAAGAATGAATGGGGGATAAATAAATAATAAAGAACGAATGGGGTTGGGGATAGGGTCAGAGTTAGGTGGACAGACAGTAAATACAACACAAGGGAGAATATTCTTTGGGATTTTGGGTAACATAATTTAATGAAACAGCAAATGCCGATGGGTTTGCACATATATATATATATATATATTCACATATATATCCATGTATCTATATATATATATACATACATATATGTACATATATACTTTTATGTATATATATATATTTTTATGTATATGTGTGTGTTTGTACCCCCACCATCACTTAGCCGTTTGCAAAACACACCAATAGAACAAGTACTATGCTTACAAAGAATAAATCCTGTTGTCAGTTTCTTTGACTAAACGTGGTGCTCCAGCATGGCTGCAGTCACATGACCGAAGCAAGTAAAACAATAAAAAACTATGCCATTTTAATCCTGAGCAATGAATATATATATATATATATATATATATATATATATCATGTTGAGTCAAAAGTTTAGCAATATTTTGATAGCTTATTTGCTTTATTTATGGCCTTGAAGTACAAGAATTGGCATCTGCATGGAATCAAAGAAATGGCAGAAAGGTGGCTTCAAATGATGCAATGTGATGGCCTCTACTTTGCATGCTATACTGCTTGATGAATAAAACAAATAAGTTACCAAAATATTGCAAAACGTTTGACTCAACAACCTACACACACACACACACACACATGCATATATGAGATTTCTGGATCTCATCTGTTGAGATATGTGGAGTCAACTGATGAGGTCCAGAGATGGTCAACATAGAACCATATAATAGTGTCTCTCCCCCCCCCCCCATCTCCATCCAATTTAACTTGGCCATTTTGCGAGATCACATGAGAGGACTTTTCATATGGATTCATGGTGCATAAAAGCACTCATACCGATATTGTTGACAGACAAGAATCATTGGCTATGCTTGCCAGAACTGCCAGATTACATGATTTAATTACTTTGTGTGTGTATGTGTAGACATATACGAGGGGGTACCCAAAAGAAACTGGAATTTTACAGTATTATTTTATTCCCTCAGTTTTACATGTTTACAGTTTTATTGTCTTCAAAGTTATCTCCATTTGACACAATGCTTCGGTCCAGACACGCTTTCTACTGTTCAAAGCAGTCCTTGAACTCTTGTGAAGTGATGCCTTTTAATGCCTCCAACATTTTGTTCTTCACCTCTTCCACATCAGCAAAATGTTTTCCTTTATGGACTTTTTTTCATTCAGGGGAACAAAAAAATGTTGGTGAGAGCAAGGTCAAGTAAATAGAGAGGGTGGGTACATGGGGTCATGCCATTTCTGGTCGATAACCGTCTCACACTTAATGCAGTGTGCAAAGGTGAAACCACCACTCTCCACTTTGTTCACTGGTTGGGGTGTTTTTGTCTCACAAATGCTTCACAACTGCCAAGTACAATGTCTGGTTAACAGTTTGATCAGGAGGAATAAATACTGTGTGGACAATTCCTTTCACATCAATGAAACAAATCAGCACTTTTTGGGGGCATGGTGATATTGAATGCTTCCATTGATGTGATTGCTGCTTCACTTTCGGCTCGTAGCCATAGCACCAGCTTTTGTTACCAGGGATTAGAAAAAGGTTCTGATCAACTTCCATTATTCTTTCAGTTCACAACACGCATTCAGTCATGACTGTTTTTGATCTTCTGTTAGTAAGTGAGGCACAAATTTTGCTGCTATTCTTTTTTATTTGCAATTCCTCACTCAAAATTCATTGGCAGGAACTCCAGGACACACCAGTCATATCAACAATTTCATCACTTGTTCGGTAATGGTCCTGCAAGATCAGTTCATGAATTTCCGTGATGTTTTCATTTGTTCAGTAGGTTACTGGTCGCCCCAAACAAGGTTGATCTTCACAACAAGTAACCATTCCTAAAGTGTAAAATCCACTTGTAAACTTGTGTTTTACTCATAGCAGCATCCTTGTAAGCTGTTTGAAGCATGACATCTGTTCAACTGCTGTTTTCTCCAGTAGAAAACAGAATTTCATGGAAGCACAGTGTCCCTTCATTTCAATCACCGCAAAAATCAATGAACAGGGGAGAAGCACTGCAAAACAAAGATGCACCACACAGCAATGCAACACCAATCAATGATGTCGGTTGACAGACTGATGCCTGAAGGTCACATCAAGTGGCTTCTAGCCTGAACTACAATGCTTGTCCCATAGAGAATGTTTCCAGTTACTTTTGGGTACCTCTTTGTATATATTTGTATGTCTGTGTGTGTGTATGCATATATATACAGTCGTGGGCAGAATGGGTGACTCATTGATTTATAAACAAGAATTCATCCCAGTGATGCTATTTTTTTATCACTTGTCAATTGTTCAAATCTGTTCTTTATCACTCAGTGTTAATGTGTTTACTGCATGATTACTCAGTCCTGATTGGTTGATATGCTCTGATTGACTGATCCAATCTCTGATAAGCTATCACTAAAATATCTTATGGTGACTCGTTCTTGTTGATATTTTCCTGTCATTGTAAAGAATGCCTGGTTGAAGAATTTTGTTGGAAAGTCATGCTCAAATAAAAATTCTGTATGAAGAAGGATACAGCACATGACAAATTGGTGTAAGATTGAAATTGGCACAGAGAATTGTTTCAAGGTCAATAAACAACTTGAAATCTACTGAAAAATATGGATTTGACAAGCCTACAGGTCACCTAGAAACCACCACCAAACAAATGGACAATGTTATCATTCTAGCTGCCAAAAAGTCACCCAGAAAGTCTTCCGAAGCTACTCAAGGTTCCTAGTGAAATGACAATTTGTAGAAGATTATTTAATGCCAGCCTTAAGTCCTACAAACCTTCAAAGAAACAAAGGTTAGTCTTGAAAAATATTACTGATCATTTGGCATTTTGCCAAAAGTATAAAAATCAGTCAGTCGAACATTGGAAATGAGTTGTTTTTGGATGAAACACCAGTGTCACAATTTTATGCATTTTGTAGACATGTGAGACGACCTCCTAAGTGAAGTGATAATCCTCATTACATTATCCCAAGTGTTAAAAATGCTCCAAAAGTTATGGTGTGGGGAGTTATTTGTGCTGGTGGAAAATGCAGACTATGGTTTATGCCAGAGGGTACAACTATCAAGGGAACTAATTTCCTTGAAATTCTACAAACGAAAGTCCCACCATTTATGGAGATCAAGCAGTGTACACACTTCCAGCATGATGGCATGCCGTGCCACCAGACAAGCAGTAAAGCAGTGGCTAAGCAATTGTGGGTATGAGATCTTGGATCCGTGGTCAGGAAACTCTCTGGATCTCAACCCAGTAAGGCATTGTTGGGTTATTCTGAAATAGAAAGTAGCTGCTTGTAATCTGACATCACTATTCGAGTTGACAAATTCCCTCAAAATAGTCTGGGCTATGGAGATAACACCTGATTTGTGCGAAACATTGTGCTTGTCAATACCCAACAGAATTGATGCTGTGATTCACAACAGAGGACTACATATGAAATACTGATTCTGTAAGCACCATTTGATGTTCGTTTCTTATAATATTAAATCAGGTTTTTGGAAAGATGCTAATTTCTTACTGATTAAATAATACTATGTTGGAAATATTCAATCTCTTACTTATGTATTAGCTGCCTTCATATTCCATCCTGAAGGTAGGCCTATTTTTTAAAATATTCATGCTCATGTATGTATCTATCGTAGAATTGGTGGTTTTTTGAAGCTTTTGCTTTGATTTTTAGCAAGTGGCATTTTTACCCTTCTTTTCTTCAAATATTTTATATTATACCTGTTTAGGTAGAAGTCTTGCTAGCTTTAACAGTAATAATACTTCACATATTTACTTTTTTATAAACATATATATATATATATATATATATATATAAGTGCCAATGCACGAAACTCTCAGCCCTTGAGTCACTCTGCAACTTTAAATTATTGTAAATAAAAAATACATAAATACTCATGTTTTGAGTATTTACAGGTTTATATATGTATATAATATATATATATATATATATATATATATATATATATATATATATATATATATATATATATATATATATATATACATATATATATATACATATATATATATACATATATATATATATATATATATATATATATATATATATATATATATATATATATATATATATATACATATATATATATATATATATATATATATATATATATATATATATATATATATATACATATATATATATATATATATATATATATATATATATACATATATATATATATATATATATATATATATATATTATATACATATATAAACCCGTAAATACTCAAAACATGAGTATTTATGTATTTTTTATTTACAATAATTTAAAGTTGCAGAGTGACTCAAGGGCTGAGAGTTTCGTGCATTGGCACTTATCAAGCAGGTTTCAAATCAAGAGGGTTTACATTTATATACTGGTGATAATGGTGTTTCCCTGGATTGTTCTGGAACAAATTGTAAAGAATATTGTGTGTGTGTGTGCGCGTGTATAGTTTATATTCATTGAAAAGAAGAAGAAAATGGAGATTGGGAAGTTAATAGCCATGGAAGGACTGGAAGTGTGGTGTTTGCAAGGAATTGTATCAGATTGCCAGAAGGGAGGCTAGGAGACAGATTTACTTAGCCAGAAGGGAGGCAGATAAGAAAAAATTTGCCAATGTTCTGCATCGTGGGGACTGAGAAATGTGTTCACATGGATGATGGCTCACTTGCATTTAATGAGGCTTGCTAGATGAAGAGAATGAATGGGAGAAAGAGTCATCTGAATGTTGACCCAACAGAGGCACCGGCTATCCAAACTGACCTTAGTAGATAAAGCAATTAAGGGTATGAAGACAGGAAAAGCCCCTGGCGCATCAGGGATCACCACAGAGATGGTTCAAATATCTGGCAGTGTCGGCTATAGTCACTCATGTAGTCAATCAAGTGATACATGAAGGAGTCATACCCAGTGACTGGTGTAGTATCACCATAGTCAACTACTACAAAGGTAAAGGTGATGCATTAGATACGAATAATTATAGAGGTATCAAGTTGTTGGATCAGGTAATGAAAGTTACGGAGAGGGTCATAGCCCAACTTATGAGGGACAGAGTCAATTTAGATGAGATGCAGTTTGGGTTTGTGCCAGGGAAAAGTAGCACTGATACTATATTTCTGGTAAAACAGCTGCAGGAGAAACACTTAGCCAAAGATAAACCTCTGTGCCTCACTTTCGTTGACATGGAGAAAGCATTTGATAGGGTCCCCTCGATCCCTTACCTGGTGGTCAATGTGGAAACTGAGGGATAGATGAGTGGTTAGTGAGAGCTGTGCAAGCCATATACAGGGATGCTGTTAGTAAGGTGAGAGTTGGCTGTGAGTATAGTGAAGAATTCCTGGTAGCAGTCCACCAAGGATCAGTCCTCAGCCCCCTCTTATTCATCATAGTCCTCCAGGCAATAACAGGAATTCAAGACAGGATGCCCCTGGGAGCTCCTCTATGCTGCTGACTTTGCTCTAATTGCTGAGTCACTATCAGAACTAGAGGAGAAGTTTCAGGTGTGGAGCAAGGTCTAGAATTGAAGGGCCTTAGAGTCAATACAGCAAAAACCAAAGTCTTAATAAGTAGGAAGGCAGACAAATCACAAATCGGAGGTAGATGCTCTGAGAGTGTAGCTGCTAGAATAAGAATAGCATGGGCAAACTTCAGAGAGCTCCTACCTCTGCTGGTGACAAAGGGCCTCTCACTTAGAGTAAAAGGTAGACTGTATGATGCAAGTGTGTGAACAGCCATGCTACATGGCAATGAAACATGGGCCGTGACTGCTGAAGATATGCGTAAGCTTGCAAGGAATGAAGCTATTATGGTCTACTGGAAGTGTGATGTCAGTGTGCATACACGACAGATGACTGTGAGAGACGACTGTGCTGGTATGGTCATGTGTTGCGTATGGATGAGGACAGCTGTGTGAAAATGTGTCACACTGTAGCAGTAGAGGGAACCTGTGGAAGAGGTAGACCCAGGAAGACCTGGGATGAGGTGGTGAAGCACAACCTTCAAACATTGGGCCTCACAGAGGCGATAACCTTTGGAGATATGCTGTATTTGAGAAGACCCGGCAAGCCAATGAGACCATAACCATGGCCTATGCCAGTGCAGCATAACCAGCCCATTTAAGAGTACCCTTCAATCATTGGGCAATAAACTGCACTTGTGAAGATCTGTTGAGTCAAGTGAAGTAATTGTTGTGGCGGATGACAGTACCGCCTGATTGGCACTTGTGCTGATGGCATGTAAAAAGCACCATTTGAGCATGGTCAATGCTAGAGCCGCCTGACTGGCTCCCATGCCAGTGGCACGTAAAAAGCCCCATTCGAGCGTAGTCGATGACAGTGCCGGCTGACTGGTCCCATGCAGGTGGCATGTAAAAAGCACCATTCGAGCGTAGTTGTTGACAGTGCTGCCTGACTGCTTCCCGTGCCGGTGGCACATAAAAAGCACCATTCAAGTATGGTCAATACCAGTACTGCCTGACTGACCCTCGTGCCAGTGGCACTCTCAATGTGGTTGGCGTTAGGAAGGGCATCCTGCTGTAGAAACTCTGCCAAATCAGATTAGGGCCTGGTGCAGCCTTCTGGCTTGCCAGCCCTCAGTAAAACTGTCCAGCCCATGCCAGCATGGATGATGATGATGATGTTAAACAGGACAGCAAACATCTCAAGTCATATACAATATTATTGTAGGAAGAAATTCAAAATCTTAGAGCTGTTTATGTGATATTCCGCCATCAGAGACAAATAGGGAAAATTGTCTCTAATGATGGAATATCCCATACTCGGGGATATCCCAGAAACAGCTGTAAGATTTTGAATTTCTTCCTATAATAATATTGTATATGGCTTGAGATGTTTGCCTTGCCTTAATATTTGTTGTCCTGTTTAACAATTATATATCCGCTGCATCAGGAATCTGCAATGGCTCCATAACTACCATCTCGGCTATAACCTTGGAGCCCCAGTAATCCGCTACAGCACTTATCTAGTGTACCTAATCATTTAAATCACCTGTGATGGTATCTGATGTGGCTTTTTAGACTAGAGAATGTATTGAAAAGACACCCACATAGATTACATATCTAATTTGAACCACCAAGAACTGCAGTTAAGTTCTGACCTTTGTGGATCTTAAAATGTCTTTTGAGGCCTCTGTTAAATTTGTAGGCCTTATGGCATACATGGCATTGAAAGGTGTGCACAGATATATAGGCTGAGTAGTTGCCAGTGGTTCATTTTCATAGCTCTGCAAATGAGATTTGAACCCAGCAAAAGAAAGGCACGGTCTGTCACAAACTGTGCACACAAAAGGTCACTAAGATTCACCTTCTCAATCGCAACATTCTTTTTTAAATCTCTCGAGTCTTGCATGTGTCATCCTGGCCTCCTCAAAAGCTTCCACTCCACTCCACACATTTATGTATGCATATATTTGTTTCAGTCACTACAAAGTGGCCATACTGGGCACTGCCTTCTAGAATCATCATCATTGTTTAACATTTGTTATCCATGCTGGCATGGGTTGGATGGTTTGACAGGTGCTGGTAAATAGAGGAGGCCTGCACCAAGCTCCTGTCATCTGTTTTGGCATGGTTTCTATAGTTGGATATCCTTCCTAATGCTGAACACTTCACACAGTGTAGTGGATGTTTTTTACATGGCACCATCATGGATGAAACAGAACCTCATTTTTGTGTTTAGTTGTTACTTATTTTAACTACTTTAGAAAGAGGTAAATTACAGTTGACCTGAGTTGGATTTGAACTCAGAAATATTAAGTGACTTAACCAAATACTGCAAGTTATGTTTTTTGATGATTTATAGATGTAGCTACATGCATTTTATATATATATATATATATATATATATATGTATATATATATATATATATATATATAAGCACAGTTCTACTATAGCCTTGAGCCAACCAAAGCTATGTGAGTGGATTTGGTAGATAGAAACTGAAAGAAGTTCATCATATATATATATACGAGGTCAGATGGTCTGATCAATAAGTATCTGGACTGTTGCCAAAGCAATGAAGCTAAAGCACACAGAGTGAAGTCACTTGGCAAAGATTGACCTCGAACTCTGCTGTACATGTGCACTAAGTTTTAATGTTCTAGCTCGCTTCTGCTGTTTACACCAGTGATTGGAAGGAAGGTGTGTAGCTTGTGATCATCGCATTGACCATGACAGAGAAAGTTGTCATGGCGATACCTGCTCAGAGGTCTGCACAAAGTTGCAGAAAGTGTATGGAGAGGAATGTATGAGTGATTTAGACGTTTCTAGGATGGCCAAAAAAATGTTGACATGGACGAATGTTCTGGGAGACCAGCAACCAGCAGAACTGAGAAAAACATCGTAGATGTGCATGCAGCTGTGAATGGAAATCATCGAATCACCATCCGTGAACTATCAGAGTATGTGCAGATGAATTATGGTTCAGTTCAGTCCATTATAACTGAAGATTTGGTTATGAGACGTGTGTCTGCCAAGTTTGTGCCAAAACTGCCTTCAGCTGACCAAAAAGACACTCAGGTTTCAGTTGCACAATATCTCCTTGATTGTATTGAGAGCAATGAAAACTTTTTGAAAACTTTGCATAGGCCTCTGAGCAGGTATCGCCAAGCTTTTGGCAAAATTTGATGCAGATTCTCTGCTCAACTTTCTCTGTCATGGTCAATGCAATGATCACACGCTAGAAACAGTGGAAGCGAGCTAAAACATTAAAACTTAGTGCAAATGCAGTCAATATGACTGAAACAAGTAAAAGATAAAATGTGTGTGTGTATTAAAGCGATTTATTGTGTAAGGCAGTACGAGAAGGTAAAAAGTAAACTGGAAAAGAAAAGAAAACAAAGTTGCAGTTTTACCTTGTATTACTATATTTTGGTGTTATGACTTCTTCTTCAAGACATTGACAAAAATGGTAGTTGGGAAAATCATTGCTCAGATTATATATATTCATGGTAAGAAATTTGCTTCCCAACCTCATGGTTTCAGGTTCAATCCCACAGCATGGCATCTTGGGCAAGTATCTTCTACTATAGTCTCTGTCCAACCTGCCAACCAAAACTGTGAGTAGATTTGATAGAAAGGAACAGAAGCAAGCCTGTCGTGTGTGTGTGTGTGTGTGTGTGTGTGTGTGTGTGTGTGTGCACATGTATGTATGTTACTGTCTCCTTCCCTTGAATGTCAGCAATAGTTGTATATATGTGCCATCATCATGCAAGTAGTGTTTTTTGTTTCCAATCTTCCATGAAAAGAGAAAAACATATAAATAGAAATTTAACTTGTATATGTATATCTTTGTATTTTATATTTTAATTTTCTTTAATTAGCTAAAGGAGGCCTGTTGAATGACATAATCATTAGCACATCAGACAAAATGTTTTGCAGTAATTAGTCACATGCCTTTACATTTCAAGTTCAATTTCCACTCGTAACAATTATACCTTCAATTATACTAGAGTTAATAAAACAGCCTCTGTGGAATTCATTAAAATTAATTAAATGAGCTTCTCTTTTCAGCCTCACAAACCAGTGACATTATGGCTATGCTAGAAATTATCAATTTGTTGTACCATCAGTACAGTGTAATGATGGAAGTCATTCCAGCTGTGACCATCCCATCATATATTCAAACATAGTGTTATAGTTCTCTATTATGTCTTTCTTTCTTTTTTAAGACAGTAGGTTGTGATTTGAAGGAAGTGTGGCTGCTATTTCTACCCCATTGGTCCTCCACACAGAGGCTTCCATATTGACATAATTATTAATTAGTTGGTGGAGGGGATGGGGTTAGTGCTTATAATCTTTCTTTAAACGTCTGTTTCAGGAAGCTGTATTGCACTATTAAATTAACCTTCATTTAAAGAATTTTTATAAAACTTATTTATTACTTCTCTCCAGAAGAAAAGAGGGATGGAAGAACAGCACCCTTTGGTGAGATGTTTTCAGTTCACTTTGCACTTCTGTAAGTTGTCATTTGTAAAAATGAAATGAGGGGAATGAAATAATTTCCTGGGGAAATGATTCTGGGGCAGAGTAAAAGGTTAGTGAAGAATCTGTTGTGAAGACAAAGTAAGGATAACAAAAAGGGGAGTATTATTGGGCTGCGGTGTAGTAGGGTAACTACAGGCTGCTGCATCACTGGAGCAGAAACTGATATAGTAGCAGTAGAAACAATTCATGTATTTATTTTGGGTTATATGGATGTGTAAATCTAGCCAATGAACCTCATGGCCTATTTACAAATGAAATCAAGGATGTGTATGCATCTGTGTGTGCATAACAGTAGTGTTGTTCTAGATGATAGATGAGTAGTGCTTCCTGTATGATATCTATGTGTTTGTATTGCAAATATACATTATGTTCATATGTAATGTGTGCGAGTGCATGTATGTGTATTCATGAATATTTGACTGTTCTAAACAGGGTTTCATTCAACTCATATTCACTTTTGTGTGTATCTAAAATGTCTAAGTGTATCAAAATTCTACTTCCTGAAATTTTTGACTATCCCATGTTCTAAATAAACATCACTATTTACCAAACAATACATGTAATATAATAAGCTGGGTGTGTGTGTGTGTGTAAGGTAGCAATTTTTCCTTCTTCATTCTTTCCCCAGCCATTTCAATAGCACCAGTAGTAGAGATGGAGTTAAAGGACTCCTGATAGTCTGCAATGTTTTGGTTTTGTTTATTTTGTTTTGATGTCTTGTGTTCTTATACTATTCTTTTGTCAATTTTATTCATTGGACTGTAACCATGCTGGGGCATTGCCTTCAAGGAATTTGATTATATCAACGCCAATATTTCTATTTACATTGATATATTTCTATTTCAATGATTCTTATTCTCAAACCGCTAAGTTAGAGTATAAACATAAACAGGGACACACACATATGTGCGCACGCACACACACACACCTTGACTGCTATCCTATATCTTCACTAGTAACCTGTTAGAAATAGAAATTCATCTTACTACCTTAAAAAGAGAGCTTCATGATTAATGTATTTCTTGATAGACAGTGTCTGAAAATCAGACAGGATAGCCACAGCTGAAATGCTTTTGACCAAAGGGTCCACTTGATGAGAACTGACTTGAGGTTCAGCAACAACATGGATCTTAGTGTAGGAAGTTTGAAAGCTTTGAGCAGTCTGTGGTAGGTATAAAAAATAAAGTTCAGGAATAATAATAATTTATCAGCATCAAACACTCTAGGCTTTTCCCATATTGAAGCTTGATAAGCTGAAAAAAGAATCACATCTTATATCAACCACATGGTTCCAGGTTCAGTCCCACTGTGTAGCACCTTGGGCAAGTGTCTTCTACTATAGCCTCGGGATGACCAAAGCCTTGTGAGTGGATTTAGTAGACAGAAACCGAAAGAAGCCTGTCATATATATATATATATATATATATATATATATATGTGTGTGTGTGTGTGTATATGTTTGGGTGTCTGTGTTTGTCCCCCCAACATCACTTGACAGCCAGTGCTGGTGTGTTTACATCCCCGTAACTTAGCGGTTGAGCAAAAGAGACCGATAGAATAAGTACTAGGCTTACAAAGAATAAGTCCTGGGGTCAGTTTGCTCAACTAAAGGCAGTTTTCCAGCATGGCCATAGTCAAATGACTGAAACAAGTAAAAGAGTGTATGTATATATATATATATATATATATATATATATAGATATTTATTTATTTATTTATTTTACTCTTTTACTTGTTTCAGTCATTTTACTGCAGTCATACTGGAGCACTGCCTTTAGTCAAGCAAATAGACCCCAGAAATTATTCTTTGTAAGCCTAGCCTCATATTTATTCTGTCATCACTTTTGCCAAACTGCTAAGTTACCAGGACGTAAACACAGCATCATCAGTTGTCAAGTGATGTTGGGGGTACAAACACATTCACACACACATATACGATGGACTTCTTTCAGTTTCTGTCTACCAAATTCACTCACAAGGCTTTGGTTGGCCCGAGGCTATAGTAGAAGACACTTGTCAAAGGTGCCACACAGTAAGATTGAACCTGCAACCATGTGGTTGGTAAGCGAGCTACTTACCACACAGCCACTCCTGTGCCTAAAAGTGGTTAATGAGTGTATGTCATATTTCGGGGGTTGTTGCCCTTTCTTCAGCACTCATCCAACCCTATATGTATAGACAAATTTGTTGTTGAAAATGCACCTAAATTTGAAAAACTTGTAATTGTTTTGAAATAAATTTATTTACATATATACCAAACTAGTTTCAACAATATTTTTTGTTTATCAATGGTAAAAATTTACAATTATGAATTAGAAAAACATGTCACCTGGTTTTTTCCTTTTCTTTAAAAGGCCAAGAATAAACTTATCATTGAAAAGAACTGACCAGCTATAAACACAATTTTCTTCTTTTCTCGTTCCCATCGACACACACACAGACACACACACCAACACAAAAACACACACACTCACACACACACACACACACTCTCTCTCTCTCACTTTTCCCTCCATTCCTCACCCTCTCTTACTATCTTATATATCCCTCTCTCCACCCCTACATACACAATAAAACTATATAAAGAGATGGCATCGCAAGGTGAAATCAAAAAATTTGAAAATCCTACACGATTAGGTGAAAAGCACTTTATATGATTTATAAAACATGTGACATTAATAAAAATCTGTAAATGTACCTTAATTTTTTTCTATAATATAATTCCTGTACATCACCTCCAAACCTTCCAATATATATATATATATATATATATATATATATATATATAACAGAAATATGTTAGAAAACAAAATAGAAACTACCCGTGGAAATATAAGGGGAAAGTAAGCAGAAAAATAAGAGAAAATGCACATCGAAAATCAAAAAGAAGGTAAGGCTTTTTATGAAAAGTAACGATATATATATACAATTAGATGAACTGAGGTAGGAATAAAGGTAAAAAAAGTCATTATTGTGAGTTATTAAAGAGATTTACAAGCATACCGGTTTCGTAGTAATACCATTCATTGCTTTGAGTATACACCGAATTCTGAACGGTGTCAAGTCTATTAGTCCCTTAGTAAAAAGATTATGTGTAAGAGAGGTAAGTAGTTCTGGATTTGGTGCCATTAGGGTAATCTGGATTTGTAATGTGAATGGTGTATGGGATGTATGGGGGTTAGTGATATTAAATGGAAGATTAGTGGTGTTCTATATGATATTATGTGTTTATATTTAGTTGAGGAAGATATTTATTAATGAAAAATGCCTCTTTATTCATTCTTTGTTGTGTAGACGTGTTCTGTGAACATTGATAGAAGGGAAAAATTAGGAAATTAGGATTAAGATTCCTCGCACACCTTTCTATGTGTCTACTGACCTGTATCTGTCTGTAATGTGGGTGGCGGATTTGTTCTTTGTGGAGAGTAGTTCTTCTATGGAGTGAAATTCCTGTTTGGCCAATATAATAATTACTGCACCCTAAGCATGTAATGGCATAGATTAGATTTTCCGAGGCACAGGTGAAATTTGATTTAATCTTAAAGATTTCACCTTGTTTAAAGTGGAACTCAGAACCCTCCAAAAGGTGGGGGCAAGTCCCACAGTTAGGTCGACCACATTTTTAAACTTTTGGTTCTGTTGTTAATGGATACAGTCTTGCACTGGTTAATATTTTTTTCAGTGATTTAGGTTGCATTTTACTTTTGATAATTTTGTGTGAGTCTAAAATTTTGTTCATTGTTTTATCTCTTGTGAGGATGGGAAGATTTTGGATGATAACATTAAAGGCTTCGTTGTTTCTAGGGTTATGTGTGGAGATGTATGGGAGTATTTTAAAGTCTGGTTTAGTATTTCGGTTGACTTCCCTTAATGTTTGTAGGTCTATTTCCTTAGCTCGTTTGATTCCATTATGTATTAAAGATATTGAGTAATGTCTTTTGATTAGTATTGATCTGAGTTCAAGGAGTCTTCGTTCACGAGTAGAAGAGTCCGAAACTATGGTACAGATTCTTTTCGCTAGATTATAGGGTATATTAATTTTTATGTGTTTGGGGTGGCATGAGTTGAATAATAGGTATTGTTTAGAATCTGTAGGTTTATAGAAGATGTCTGTTTCTATGTTGTTATTGACTATTTTAATTAGGATGTCAAGAAAAGGGAGTTGTTTACTGCTGTGTTCCATAGTGAATTGTATGTTGCTATTAATATTGTTAAGCATTATTTTGAAATCGAGGAGTTTGTCCATGCTGTCTTGCCAAAGTATAAAGCAATCGTCCAGATACCTCTTCCAGTTCTCCTTTAAATAGCAATGAAAAGAGTTGCCATATTTTTGTAGTGATGATTGATATATTTTAAGCTCTAGGTAACCCATTACAAGGTTCGCCATCACTGGCGCAGCTCAGGTTCCCATTGCAATTCCACATTTTTGTCGATAGTAAGCTGTATCGAACATGAAATAGTTGTTCAGCAGGATGAATTTGAGTGCTGCGATTATAAATCTGTGATATATCATCATCATCATCATCATTTAACGTCCACTGTCGATGTAGGCATGGGTTGGGTGGTTTGACCAGAGCTGGCAAGCTAGGGAGCTGCACCAGATTCCAGTCTGATTTGGCATGACTTCTACAGCTGGGTTCCCTTCCTAACACCAACCACTTTACAGGGTGTACTGGGTGCTTTTACGTGGTACCACATGGGTCCTTTTATGTGGCATCGCCACGAGTGCTTTACACCACCAGAGGGACCAGTCTTAACACTTCTGCTTTGGAGTACAGGTCTTCTTGAATACAGTAAGGTGCCAGGCATCTCATTCCTTTATCATCTCACCTGAAATGTTCAGCATTCTGAGGTAATTCTTCAGTACTTCATCCCATGTCTTCCTGGGTTTTCCCCTTCCATATGTTACATGTACTTTGAGAGATCAGCACTTCTTTATGGACCTGTCAGCAGCCTTTCGCATCACATGACCAAACCAGTGCGCTCTTCTCTCTTGCACACTCCAACTAATTCCTCTTATGCCTCACTTCTCTTATATATATATATATATATATATATATATATATATACGAACAGTATTAATAATAAGGATTATTATGAAGTTGCATAGCATTACCTTTAATTTTTTTAATATATACACAGCTTTACTTAGACCCATGCAAAGTAGATAAGCGAAAAACTTTAAGCAGTTAAATCGAAGGATATTAAGTAAAGACCCTGAAGAAACTGCACCGGTAGTATAGTAAGGTTGCAATTGCGATGGTTACTAATCGGTGCAGTTGAAACGTATTAGTCTACGTAAAGTTGTATATATATTAACAGAATTAAAGGTAATGCTATGCAACTTTGTAATGATCCTTATTATTAATACTGTTGATATTATATACTCCAGGAAACCTATATGGTTATGGTAAAATATTCAGAATTAACCAACAAAATATATCTCTAAATTCTTAGAAGAACTTTATTTTAACTGTTGAATAATCTATTTTGAATACCTAACTGAGATCAAATCACTAATCATTTTGGGGTAATCCCTTACTATTTACATATAATAATAAAGCATATATATACTTTATTAAAAAGCAAAAATATCACAAAGACTGTTACTCAGAGTTTCACGTTCAGTTTTGTTTTGAAGCAAAACTGTCTGATGAACAGCATATTACTCTACCTCCGATATTCAAGTACTATTTTTTTTCACCTTGTTTTGTATTTATGTACTTACTCTGGTATATATATATATATACATATATATATATATATATATATATATATATATATATATATATATATATAAGAAAAGAAGAATATATAAGAGGAATATATAAGAAAAGAGGAATTATATATATATATATATATATATATAATTCCTCTTTTCTTATATACATATATATTCAACTCTTATTCAGGTTTTCTAACTAATTACTTTGCTTGTTGCAAGATCAGTGACTGATGGTCACTTAGTTTTCTATATATTGCAAGCTGGAGCAAATTCTTGCTATTTCTAGTGGTCAGGTGTTCACAAGTAGCCCAAAACCGTTTAGTCTTGTGATCCTGTTGTCTGCTAGAGGATGGTAGGGGTTCGCTCTCCTGCTTGCAATATATACAAGGTGCAGGTTGCACTGGTAACCAGCTGGCAGTGGATCTGCTTGGGGTTAAAAGAGTAGTAACACCAAACAGCTATATTGATGTGGTGATAAACATTACTTCTTAGTATAGTTGCTACTTTCATCTGTTATTGAGATTTTTTTTAAGTAGCTACTTTGCTTGTTATTTTATATATATATATATATATCTGAAATTTATAGAAAAACAAAAGACGAAGACAGTTGTATGAACAACAAACTGGTGAATTAGTTTGACGCTCAGGAAAATGGAGAAGTGTTTTACATTTCGAGCCTATGCTCTTCAACAGAAAGGAATAAGAAAAAATAAACCATGACAGAATGAACAAAAATTTGTATATTTAGTGGTCAAGCAAGGCAAATGATTAGAAAAAAAATTTTTGAAAGAAAGAGAGATAATAAAGTGCTGGTGATCCCAAATGAAGGTATGCGTGCATGTGTGTATATGTGAGAATGGTGTGTTTGAATGTTTAAGTGTGTATGTATGAATAGGGGCTAGTGACTCTGATGTATGTGAGTGTGCACGCGTCTGTAATGTGTGGTTGCTCATATAATGGTATGTATGGTGGCACTATTGAATATTTTTGTGTGGGTATGTGAATGATGGTGTGTGGGTGCTGAGAAGTGGTTAGTACTAGTGTGTGTGGAGTGATGTGGGGGTGGGGTGGTATCAATGAAGAGAGGAAGTAGATATCAGATGAAGACAGGAGGTGAGTTGAGCCCATGTGGTGCAAAGGAGCGAAGAGAGAAGATTAATTCCAGTTCATGGCAAAGGTGGGAGCCCGGATGGGCCCCACCCACTCCTGTGCAAAGACAGTCCGAACACAGACAGTTTGTTGTAGTGAAAGCTAGTTCTAAAATCTTTCTATGGGATGATCGCAGTAGTTGTACTAGCAAGTATTATTCGTAGCCACTTCAACATGGCTGTTTTGTTCGAGCGGAATTTACTGCAATTTTTTTAACCCCAAGAATTATATATATATAATTCCTCTTATGCCTAACTTCTCTTATATATATCTTTCTTTCCCTCCCTTTCACTTGCTCTTCCTTTGTCCTTCCTGTCTCTCACTTTCTCATGCTCTCTCTTTCAAAACAATAACGATAAAATGTTAAATAAGTTAGGTGGTAATTCTAAAACTCAGCAAAATCGCTTTTGTGATCAGATAAAAAAAAAATGAAATAGCATTTTAAAATTATCAGAGAATGAAAATAAAACACTTAAAATTACTCCATTCCTATGTGGAAAGAATAAGTTGAAGTTTCCCATTGGCTGCCTGAGAGAAGAATTTATAGTGACCTGTGATAGGGGTAGGGGGTGTTGCAATACCAAAACTCCTGCAACCTTAGTCTCCTTGGTTGATATTGATGTCAACAGAGGACAAAAATGGAGAGCAGTGGAGGTTGTCAAATTTGCAGAGTCGCAGCTAAGACACAAATCGCATGTGAGTGTTGTGTCTCATGGAAGAGCCGGCCTGGTCAGTACGTCAAGACCTCATTATAACAAGTTGCTAAGAAAGGACAGATGGCTTCTGATCTGGAATGAGGTACATGGTTTGACTGAGGTGGAACAAGCCAGCAAGTGTGTTGGGATGAAGTGTTAGGGAGCCTGGTTAAGGAGGGATCAGGTGGAGCCTCACTGGTTAAAATTTCTAATTCAGAATGTTTATAATGACCTACCAAGCCTGTCCAACTAGTTCTGCTGGAGAAGTTGGAATCACTATCTTGCTCCCTGTGACTGTGGAGGGGAACCCCAAAGCATATATTCAGTAGCTGTATAAAAGCCTTAGGATAGGGATGCTACTGTTGGAAGTGTGACCAGGTTTAGAGGGTCATAACAGGCATTATACAAGGTGTGATTAGTCATTGCAAGTATCTCTGCTCAATGAAGTTGATCACCTTTGTCAAGGTTAGCAAGTAGAAGATGTGCACTGCTAGGTCTGACTTTTCAGATCTGTTTGCAACAGCAAATGACTGGAAGCTGTAAGTTGACCATGGAAAGCCACTGAAGTTCCCAGAAATTGTGACCTCAACATCACTAGACTGGATATGGTACTGATGTCAGAAACATTCAAACAGGTAGTTCTGTCGGAACTATTCATTCCCTTGGAAGACTGCATTGAGGTGGCTAACAAGAGCAAGAGGAAAATATATGCTGAGTCAGTGGAATTATGCCAAAGCAATGGCTGGCAAGCAAGGTGTAATCCCATTGAAGTGGGATGTAGAGGATTTGCAGACCAGTCCCTCTACAGAGTTTACAGTATGTTTGACACTATAGGGATCAATAGGTAGGTCATCAGTTGGCTGTGAAGGTAGTAGAAGCTGCTTCAGCTCGGTCTTGGTCAACCTCAGCTGGGTCATCTGGGTGAGAATGCCTGATGTTGAAATATCTAATGATCCCAGGAAACATCCCTGATAATGTGTCCAAGTGCATCACAGCATTATATATTGAAAAAGTATGTAATTTCTTTTTTGTTATATAATATAGAAGCAGTGCACCCCAGCATTGCATAGTCATTATGACCAACAGCCACATTGTATTATTTGTTCCTTTCTTATGAGCAGAATTGGTACACGAGGAGTATGAAGCAAGCAACTCTTCTTTATAAACATGTTTTTCAGTTATTTTCTGATGAACAACACTGCCAAATTCAGTCACAAGTTTGTGGTTGGCCTAGGGCTATAGTAGAAAACACTTGCCCAAGATACCATGCAGAGGGACTGGATGTGGAACCATGTGATTGGGAAGCAAACTTCTCAACCACACAGTCACTCTTTCACCTAATATGTGTGTGTGTGTGTGTTTACATTTGTTGTTAGATCGAGTATTGTGTCCCACTATGTCTGAAAGTTAGCAGTTCATCAAGCAGAAATTTGTAAAATAAATGCTAGATTGAAATACATACTGAGGTCAGTGTGATCAATTAAATTTTTGAAGGTGATACTCCGTCATAGCAACAGTCGAAAGACTAAGCCCAGTAAAATAATATTTAAAGACATAGTGGCTTCAAATTTAAGGTAATGGATTACTAACCACAACATAATGAGATCAAAACTTCGTATTGAACTTCCACTCTATATGATAACACTATATGTACATCTCAGTCGACTTGACTTCCAACAATTAGCAATTGTAATTTGAGGTTAAATGGTTAGCAATAAGAAAGACGTCCAGATTTCTTTAAAAATTATTTTGCAAAATATTCTGAGGAAAAGTATTGTTTTCACCACAGCAAAACACACACACACACACACGAAGGTGTCTGTGGTGACTTGATCAACTACAAATAGCAGCTTAAAACACACCCTTTCATCAAAAGAAAGACACAAATTTACAATATTTCAGGAAGACAAGAAATACTATGCATTGGGTCTGCTACGTTAGAGGCAAATCTGAGCTAAACAAAACACAAACATACTTCTCTTTAAAAGATTATCTACTAAATAATACTAATAAAGTTGACAGTATACTTTCAAAGTTTCATTCCCTGGTAAAGCTCCATCTATTTTAAACATTTTCTCATTATGCACTATCTAAGACATAAAGATTGTTCAGGCAGAGTTGCTTCCCTCAGCTAAAGACCTCAAAATTGTGCACCCTGACCTCGTTTTTGAGGTTATTTTTGTAGTAAAAATGAGTTCTGAATCTTTTGATACCTCATATGTCAAAATCGGCAACTCAGTTTTAAAATCCATAAAGAACATATGTACACACACACACAAACTTTTATATATATAGATAGATAAACTGTGTAAAGAATTTTTATATTTTTGTAAAGCATATTTTAAGATATGAGCAGCATTTAGTTGTCATGTTCATATTCTTAATATGATGCATACCCCTAATGTCTAAGTTTAAAAATTTGGAAAACAGTGCATATTAGACAAATAAATATGGTGTGTATATAATGTTTAAAGTTTTATATTCAGTTTTATGATATTGTGGTGAGATGGAGTCTCATGACTCACTTAGTTTCCTGTCTTTCCTTACTATTAAACACATTCAACCCTGAAGAAGGAACAAAACATTTATCATCTATCTAGTCAACTAGGAACAAGCACAATTATGTCCTTTGATTAGGGACTCAATGCAACAACTGTAATAATTGTTAAGTTTTTGACATTGCAATTATGTAGCTATTACATAATAACTAATTATGCTTAAGTTGATCTACATAGATCAATTAAAAGTATTTTTGTTTTTCAGTGTTGACCTAAATTCAAGTTGATCTCCTTTGGCATCATAAACAACAACAACAACAACAACATTCAAGCCAATGAATGAGTGCATTTATGTGGCCATTCAACTTGGTAGAAATAGCAGCCAGATTTCTTTCAAATTACACCCTGCTGCATTAGATAATGAAGTCTTACACAACTACAAAAGGACTATTATTCAATGATTTCTTTTTTTTTCTGAAGATGGTAAGGTATGACTTGAAAGAGATTTGGTTGCTGTTTCTAGCAAGTTGAATGACTATGTAGGACACTGATTCCCAACCAGGAGTCTGTGAAATTCCTGGAGAGGAGTCCACTAAGGTAGTACAGGACATCCATACAATTCCAATATTGAGTAGACAAACCCTGTAAAAGCTGGGGGTCAAGGAGTCATGAAATAGTTAGGAAACACTGACATGGTGACTTTTTTCTTGGGTGAAACTGATTTGGAATAATTTCAGGAAATTCTGGTGTTTTTATTAAGGAGTTTGAACACAAATATATGTTAAATGAAAATTGAAAATATATAACAGTTCATTTACCAAAGACAAAGTCTGGAAAAATAAACACACACACACACACACACACACACACACACACACACACACACACACACACACACACACACAATACTCCAGCATGGCTGTTAACCAGGAGGACTAAAGTAAACAAAAGAACATACTCAGTGTATCATATTGGTTTCAAATTTTTCACACAGGGCCAGCAATTTCAGAAGGAGTAAGTCAATTACATCAACCTCGGTGCTCAACTGGTGCTTATTTTATTGACACTGAAAGGAAGAAAGGCAAAGTTGACCTAGGTAGAATTTAAACTCAGAGCATAAAGGCAGATGAAATGCTGCTAAGCATTTTTTCTGGTGTGCTAATGGTTTTGCCAGCTTACCACTTAATTCAGTGTATAATATTGAGTAATACTGGCTTTTGACACAAATATAAACTAAACAATGAGGGAACTTCACACTTGACTTGCTAGAAATAGTAGTCAATTTCCTCATCACATCATATCATCTTAAAAAAGGAGCACGTGTCTCTTAAAAGGAGACATGGACTAAGTAGCTCTATGAGTATGCAAAAGATGAGATATTGTGGATGATATATCTTTGATCATATACCTGTTCATTATGTATTGGGTTAGAGACAACTTTCTCTTGAGTAATATGATCCTTACACTATTTGTCTGAACCAAAACACCTAAATAACTGATCTCATCCCTGAATATTCACTCTCATCACTTGATACTGTACTGAATTCTATAGCAGAAACCAAATTGGCAGTTTCATCAAGGTTAATACTGGATGCTTGCAGTTTTGTTGCAGCTCTTTGTACTCTGAGCTCAAATTCCAGAAAGATTGATAAAGACAAATTCCAATGGGTGGTTTGATGGAATTATTAGGACATTGGATGAGATGCCTTGTGGTTTCCATTCTGATTCTTTGTTCTGAGTTTAAATATTTATTCTTATCACAAGCCTTCATGTGGCAGGAAATAGAGCCTTAGGGGCTTTGTTAACAGTGATAAGTCTCTAATATGATATGAAGCAGTGTGTCAATTGGAGCAACATTTCAGAAGCATCACTGTAAAAAAACTTAAGCTGACTCTGTACTAAGAAGAATTCTGTTCTAAACTGTTTGTCTTCCGTCCTCTCAATTGATGTAGTATTGATCTCATGCAAAACAAATTATGTTTGCCATGAATAGAAAGCAACTTAAACTCTCACAATGGACTTCCCCCACAAAAACATCTGGAACTCTCCCCATTCCAATTAGGTGAGATGACGCACATAAAATAAGTGGCCCTTCTACAATTTACATTGAGTATACCATATTTCATTCCTGCATATTAAACATGGCCTAACCTCAGATGACAATAAGGCATTCCTGCCCTCTCAATTCTAACATTTGTTTCCATGTTAGGAATATCTTCACTAATTCTTCCATAGATTTTGCCTTGAGAACTAAATCATTGACACACACAAGTTTCCACAGATAAGTCTTAAACTCTTCTGCTAAGGGCTGGAGAATAATAATATACTACTGAGCTCTAAATACCACCATCCGCCCATCCATCTTCACCCACTATTCTTGGAAGGGTCATGAGAATAGAGTTCTTAGGTACTGGAGGGTCCTATTGGAAACAACCAACTTTTTCCTGCTGGATTTCCAAGCATGACAAGCTGAGACTATAGATATTATCCAACCATCTCATTCTTGATCCACTCCTAAGTCTCTTGCCAGTTGGCTTGGTTTGAAGAACCCTTCTTGCAATTCTTTCCTATGACATTCTAATTACATGTCCATAGCACTAGAGAAGTAGTGGTTTGATCTGGAGAGGCTCCTTGATCTCTAAGCTATGCAAACTGTTAAGTAACATTGCTCTAGAGATCCTTTTGAAGAACCTTCAGCTGTCTGTATTCACAATCTCACTCTTTCAGTCTTTACCCAACATTCATGACCATAGGTGAGGCTAGGCAGAGAAAGATAATTGAGTTTGACTTTTTTGCCAACCTCTCCTCTTCTGAAGGTCAAATACTGAAATTGGTGCATTACTGTACCAGTGCCTGCAATTATAGCATTTAATTCAGTCTTCCTGACATGAATATGTCCTTGAGATACTTCTCCACTTGTCTCAGTTATGTTCTGCTGACATGCAGAATGCACTGGGAAAATTTTCTTCAGAAAACCAATGTCTCAGTCTTTGCAACACTAATTCTTATCTTTGCCTTGCAGTACTTGGCAGTGAGCCCATTTAGTGCATGCCACAGATCACCTTCTGATGGACCAAGTAGTACCATGTCTGCATATAGCAACCAGTCAATCCTACACACACTAATTGTGATACCACTTCTACTATGGCTGCACATGACAATACAGTTCATAAAAATTTTGAAAAGATAAAGTAATACACACCCCTGCCAAAAGTCCAAAACCTACAGGGAGGAGATTGTTTTGTTTGAGAGTTTTTTCTTTGGTTGTACAGTGCTGTGGGCTAAATCAGCTCGGTGTGAAACAAGGTGGTAAAAGAACCCTCTGATTTAACCAGGAAGTTCAAAATGCCATCCAAGCCTAAGCTTGGCTTGGAAATAAGTCTCACCTTACGCACAGATTGTACACAGAGGTGTGAAATGTTGCAGAAGGGACAGTAAAAACGTCCAAAGCTGAGTCATGGCATGACTTTGGAGTTAAGGTAGATTCTGACTTTAGATTGCCTAATGAAGTATTGTGGCAGGCCATCTGCTGTCTTTGTATCAAGAATCCCTCTTCTACACCTGCCTTCTAAAATTTGGCTGGGGTTCTTTCAACAGAGAAGTGCATTCTTTGGAGGTGGAAAGAATACTTTATGAATCTTCTAAATCCAGCCATGATAAAATCTGGTAGTCACAAGGTGCATCTAGGGGCAAAAATTAACTTCACAGAGGTTGAAATTATAGAGTGATTTAAACACTCAACTGTAGCAAGGCTGCTGGAGATGATGAAATTTGACATAAGATGTTAAAATCTTTGAATAGAAAAGATATTCTCTGGCTGCCTCATGTATGCCAGGTGGCTTGGACCTCTGAAAAGATACCAAAGCAATGGAAATCTGAAGAGATAATTCTAATTTTCAAAAAGGGAGACAAGGGAGTATGTCCTGATTGTTGAGTCATCTCCCTGATAAAGTCTACACTAGGTGTCTGGAAAAGAGATGTAGAGAAATCATGGAGTCCAAGCTTGCTGAAGAACATTGTGGCTTCTGTCTGGTTAGATATTCACACTGTGGCTGGTCTTCAAGAAATCATGGGAATATTACGAAGAGGTGTACGCTTGTTTGTAAACCTTAAAAAGGCATGTCACCACATGCCATGGGACATGCTGTGGAGGGATTTGCAAGAGTTAGGAATTAATGAGGCAACTCCTGGTTACATGAAGTCTTTATACAAATGTCCAGGTGTTTGTGTTTAGGTAAATAGTGCTAAAGCCAAAACCTTTCAATGAACCCTAAAGTCCTGCACTGTAAATTTCTCATTAAATTTGTTGCTAACTCTTACCTTGTTGTTGACAGCATATCTGTACTACATGATTTGCATAGGTCCACTCATTTACATCAAGTTTTCTTAGTAACTACCACACTATCTCCAAGTCTATGAGGGTTAGGAGCTAACATTTAGCTAAGAACTGTTTCAGTAGTTGTCTCAGAGGGAAGAAGTTATTTGATGGTTCACTATCTTGACAAAAATCTGAAGTACATCTCATCTAAGTTAATTCTCTTCCTAATAACTTGTGGTAAAGTTTTCTCTACTATTTTCTTCATTTGGTCCATCAGTTTGACATGTCCATAGTTGGTTCTTTTTAAAGGAGCCATTTTACAAATGATGCATGGCAGTGTGGTGGTTCACTGCATTTTTTAAAAAATATAATTCTAGACTGTAGATGCTTTTTTAAATTCTCACATAATTTTCTTTCTTTTGTAAAATTTTCCACACAAAGTGTACCAGTGGTTATATTTGGTCTCCTTTTTGGTAAGGAGTCATGTTGAGAACTACTGATAGAGAGCATCTCTCTCTATAACATCAGTTACTGGGGTCTATGGCAGACTAAAATTATCGATGGAGGTGCCCCATCATGGCTGCAGTCCATTAAAAGAGTTTCCTCTCTCTCTCTCTCTCTCTCTCTCTCTCTCTCTCTCTCTCTCTCTCTCTCTTTCTCTCTTTCTCTCTCTCTCTCTCTCTCTCTCTCTCTCTCTCTCTTTCTCTCTCTCTCTCTCTCTCTCTCTCTCTCTCAGTGAGTGGCTGTTGTACAATGTTTGCCTTTTGTTTTTGCCCTATAAGGACACCAGATTTCCAAAGTTTTAAATCTTCAGATGTTATAACTCACTCCAAATTAAGTCAGTGGGTGTTTAATATTCCACATTCTTCCTGTACATTAATGACCTACTTGCTGTTAACTCCCAGCAATGCACATACTCACACCTATGTTAATATCACCTTTTAGTCTTCTTTAACCATGGTGTTACAGTCAGCCTAGTCAGTTATGTTAAGTAGCAGTGGGAGTGGGTTTTCTAGTCATCTCCTACCAGTCTTGTAATACTTTTATAAATAGAAACACTTTCGAGATGAATTTGAGGTGGGCAACTAAGGCTGTGATATTCATTCCTTTCCAAATAGTGTTAGTGTCTCAAATAAAGGAACTGATGTCTAACCTGGTTAGAGATTTTATTTGTAGAGCTGAACTCACTTCTGTCTTCTGGTGGTCAAGATGATATCCAGTGGTATAAAACCATTTTTGGCTTGGAAAGAACACAATCAGATTCTATATAATTCCATTCCCACTACATTATTGAAAACAAGGATAAAATTCAAATCTGATTTTGGTTGGGTCAAAACTATTTGGGACTAATACTGCTTCTATTGCTAATAAATTTTTACCCAGCCCACTAGCTGTTTGCAACACCAGTACTTTGTTAATCACTATTTCTCATATCAGTAGTCACAAAATTTGTCTTTGCATGTAGTTGACAGTAGATACTTACTATTAATGACAGAGATATATAGAAATTCCAGGATCTAGCTATTCCACTGCTGCTGTTGGACACTTCTCTGTACTTTTTAGTACTATACATCTATTTGAGATAATTTCTCAAGACAAATACAACAATACTGTGGTTCTCTTACAGTATATTCATATTAAGCAAGATATAAAGATTGCTATTCAAATCTAATACTGTTTCTAACACTAATAACGAATTTTTGTCCAGCCTATCAGCTATTTGCAACACAAGTGATTTGTTTACAATTGTTTTCCTATATCAGTAGACATGAAATTTGTCTAAGCATATGATTGATAGTGGATTCTTGCTACTGATGATGTGCAAATACACAGAACTCCTGTGATCTAGCAATTCCTCCACTGCTGCTTGACACTTTTCATCTGCTACTGATACATTTGTTATTTTTAGCTTTATACATATCTATGAAATGCTATTTCAAGACAAATATCGCAATTTCAAATAACAAACGCACACACACACACATAAAATGCCACCCATGCATACCTGTGAAACTGCCACCTGGGATTGATCAAGACATCCCACAACACTAGTCACCTCCCACTTGATTCCTGACACTGAAACAAGCTAATTTTTTTATTATCTACAAGGTTGCACTCTGTTGTGCCATGGTAACAGTCATCTCTGGGACTCATTGTTGTTGCTGCTGTTGATTGTTGATGCTCACTTTTCTCTCTTTCTCTGTTTTTCTACTTCTGAGCAGAAATTCCCTAAATAGCCTTTATGTAACAACAGCTGACTTTGTTATCTTTCTCCCTGCACCCACCATGTGGTGTAGCTCTGGGTTTGTTCTATGTTCTTTGAGAGCCATCAGAACCATCATTGCCCTTCTTTTAATAAAATCAAGCAAGGAGGCAGAATTATTCCCACTTCCTCCTTTTTCAAAGAATTTGCTCATTCTTTCTGGCTGGTGTTGCTAGAAAAGTTACTTCCTCCATTGTTAATTTCTTTTGTCCATGTTATTTATATGTGTTGCTATATGAAAGTCTGTGTTTACAAATGTTTGTACACTTGTAGAATTGATATTTCTTCTGTTTATAATTGCATCTGCTTTCTTGTAATTATTTTTACGTATTTTTATTTGTGTTTTGTTTTCACAATGTTTAAAATTTTCCTCAGAGCTCTTGCAAGTGTGTACACTGCTATCATTTTTGTAGTTAGCATCTCTTACCACTTTCTCAGAAGAAAAAACTATGCTGAAATAAATGAATGATTGTCTGCAAGATTTAATATAAAGATGTCCAAGAAAATTTTTTTTTTCACCCATGGTAATAGGGGTGGCCACTGAAATATTCCAATGTCTTTCATTGACAAAATAAAAGAAAACATTTCATTCTGTAAAAGCTTGGTAATAAACCAAATTCCATAGGCATGTCCATGAACACCAAAATATTAATAATAATGATGATGATTTCCTTTATTTGTCATCCAGAATTCCATGAACATCAAGGACAAGTCTCCAGACTTATATTTTATGTCGTTCCATCCATTCTTATCATTTTCAACCACCTTTCAATAAGGACAGAACCTTCCTCTCCACCCTTGCCTTCCTTTACAAGTGAAACTTGAGCAATTGCAACAATTGTATCTAATTTAAATTCAAGGCCAGCAAGTCTGAGGAGAGAATGTTTGTTGATGAAATTGACTTTAGTTCTAGATTGGTATTTTATTTTGTCAACCCTGAAAGGATGAAAAGCAAAGTTGACCATGGCAGGATTTGAACTCAGAATGTAAATAGCCAGAAGAAATATTGCAAAGCATTTTGTCTGACACTCTACTATCTGTATAGGCACAAGGAAGAGAAATATAATTTAATTAACTCTAGCATTTGATTGGAACTAATTTTAAAACAGGAAAACAAAGATTGAGCTATGTAATCTTCAATAAACATAAGACAAATGTTCATGATGGAATACATTTAATCATTGGTCCACTCATTCAAAGTTAAACAATAACAACAGCAATATTTGAAATAGAAGATTGAATAATACAAAAATGTTCTAGTGAATTCCAGAATAAAACAACCTTTGAAAAGTTGACTCTGTGAAGTACCTTAGGCAAATGTCTTCTACTATAGACCCAAGCCAACTAATATACCTTTTGTGTGAATTTCGTTGATAGAAACTGTATAGAAATATGTTATTTATATATATAAGAAGCATGAGAGTGCCACAATGAAAGGCTGTTTGTGGAGAATGCTTGTGAGAAGGATAATCTTTCTGATGTGGATCCAACAGAGAGACCAGCCATCCAAGTTGACAGCAGTATCATAGATAAGGCAATTAAGGTCATGAAGACAGGAAAAGCTCCTAGTCCATCAGAAATGACCACCAGGATGATGCTTAAAATATCTGGTGGCATGGGGTACAGCCTAGTCTCCCATGTAGTTATTTAGGTTATTTAGGAAGAGGTCATGCTCAATGACTGGTGTAGCAGTGTCAGAGTCAACTATTTCAAAGCTAAAGGAAATATCTTAGATAGTAATTACAGAGGTATCACATTGTTGGATTAGATCATGAAAGTTACAGAAAGGGTCATAGCTCAAATAATTAGGAAAAGAGTTAACCTTCATGAGATGCAGTTTGGTTTTGTACCAAGAAAAAGTACTACTGATGTTATCTTCCTGGTAAGGCAACTGCAGGAGAAGTATTTAACCAAAATAAACTGCTGTACTTTTTTGACATTTGTCAAGGTCTATCACTTTCTCACTTGGTGATCACTGCAAAAGCTAGGGGTACATGAATGGTTGGTGAAAACCATTCAAGCCATATTCATGAATGTTGTAAGGTGAAAGTCAGCAATGAATTCAGCGTGCAGGTAGTTCACCAAGGCTCAGTTCTCAGCCCCATCTTACTTATCATAGTCCTCCAGGCTATAACAGAGGTGTTTAAGATTGGTAGACTGGTTGCTTATATGAGCTCCTCTATACTGATGACCTTGTTCTTATAGTTGAATTTGTAATAGAATTAGAGAAGAAATTTCAAATGTAGAGGCAAAGCCTTGAATCAAAGGACTGTAGATGAAAGACTTAACAAGGACCAAAGATCTAGTAAGCAAGAAAGCAGATAAATTACTAATCCTTCAAGGAAATGGCTCTGCTCAATATGTAGAAAAGGTATAGGTAGAAATTCTATACAGTGTACCCTGTGCAAGCTATGGACATATAAGATATGCGATGGAATCACAGAGGGGTAACAGAGAAAGTAGTCTTTGTGTGTGAACAGATAGTCAGAAACAATAAACACTAAGAACATACAAGAAACAGATTTCCTTCAATGCCCAGAAAGATCCTTAGAAGTAGTAAATAGTTTTTGTTACCTAGGTGACCCAGATTAGCAAGTGGAGGTGGATGCTCTGAAATATGAACTTACTGGGCAAAGTTCAGAGAGCTGTAACTTTGTTGATAACAAAGGGCCTATCCCTCAGAGTGAAAGGCGGATCGTATGATACCTGTGTACAAACATGGTAATGAGATACGTGTTGTAAATGTAGAGGACATGTAAAAGCTTGAAAGAAATGGAGATGGCATCCTCCACTGGATGTGCAATGTCAGTATACATGTATAACAAAATGTGAATGTGTTGAGAGAAAAATTGGGCATAATAGACATCATATGTAGTGTGCAAGAGAGATGACTCTGCTGGTATGGTCATGTGATGCATATGGATGAGGACAGCTGTATAAAGAAGTGCTGATTGCTAAATATGGATGGAGTCCATGGAAGAGGAAGATCCAGTAAGATATGTAATGAAGTGGTGAGAAATGACCTTCAGTTGTTCAGCCTCACTGAGGAGATGACAAAGGACTGAGATGGTAGATAATTTTCAGTGCCCAAGAAGACCTGTCCAGCTAAGTAAAAATGAAGTCCGTTGTTTATGTCTATGCCTCCTGTACTACACACAATCTGTCCCTAACAAATCCCTTCCCTACAACTCACCTTCCTAATAGTCCCTCCTTCCACTCATGTTCATCATACTCTGTATTCCCTTCCCTTCTCTCCCACTTACTTTTTGCACTCTTTGAAACTTACCTGCCCTCTCACCCTATCTAATCCTCTATTATATAACACTTCCTGTTACTTGATGTGCCCTGACACATCTTCTTAACTGTCCTCTCTCTCTCTCTCTCTCTCTCTCTCTCTCTCTCTATCTATCTATCTATCTATCTCTCCCTCCCTCCATCTCTTCTCTCTCTCTTTAACTATCTATCTCTCCCTCCCTCCCTCCCTCCCTCCCCCATCTCTTCTCTCTCTCTCATTCCTCCTCTTCACCCTTTTCCAACTCAACTAGTCATGTATCTCCTCTACTCCAAAACACCTATTTCTGTCCCCCTAACATACTTTAACCTGTCATCATTTGGCACAAAGCCACTTCCTTCAATACTACTCCTCATTCAGTTGAAGGATCCTGTCTCGCAAGTTACTTGGTAACCTCTCTGGTGCTCATGCCACATAAAGTGTTTGGCATTAGGAAGGGCATCCAACTGTAAAAACCATGTCAAAGCAGTCAGTGGAGCTTGACACAATATTTAATTGGTACATTAGTTTATTGACCCTGTAAGGACGAGAAACAAAGTTGACCTCACAACAATAAGGACTTCAACAAATACCAATTACCATTTCATCTGATGCTCTAATGCTTCTACCGGTCTACCACCCTATATAATGATTGTTTCTAACATAGCACATTGCCTAAAATCTTGGGAGAAAGAGTTTATCTACTAAATCAACCCTGGTACCTGACTGGTGAGGCAAAGATGACTTTGACAGGGTTTGAACTCAGAATATAGAAGACTGAAGGAAAATCCACAAAGCATTTTTATCAAAAATAATCCTTTTTATTATAGGTACAAGACCAGAAAATTTGGGAGAGGAGTCTGATCAATTACATCGACCTTAGTGTTCAACTGGTACTTATTTCATCGAGCCCAAATAAATAAAAAGCAAAGTCAGCCTTGGTGGCATTTGAACTTAGAACATAAAGATGAATGAAATGTCATTAAGCATTTTATCCAACATGCTAACAATTCTGCCAGTTCACTGCAATAATAATAATAATAATAATGATATTATTGATTTCAAATTTTGACACAAGACCAGTAATTTTTTTTGGTGGGGCAGTTAATTACATCGACTCCAGTGCTCAACTGGTACTTATTTTATTGAAACCAAAAGGATAAAAGGCAAAGTCAGCTTAGGTAGAGTTTGAACTTAGAACGTAAAAATGGATGAAATGCTGCTAAGTATTTTGCCTGGCATGCTAACAATTCAGCCAGCTTGCTGCCTTAATAATAATAATAATTATAATAATAATCCTTTCTACTATAGGCGCAAGGCCTAAAATTTGGAGGATTGGCAGTCGATTAGATCGACCCTAGTACACAACTGGTACTTAATTTATCAACCCCAAAAGGATGAAAGGCAAAGTCAACCTTGGCAGAATTTGAACTCAGAACTTAGTGATGAGTGAAATGCCGCTAAGCATTTCATCCAACTTGCTAACGATTCTGCCAGCTTGCCATCTTCAATAATAATAATAATTATTATTAATTCTGTTTTATTGGCCACAAGGGCTAATGTAAATCAAAAACATGTAAGGACAAACATGGGACAAAAAGTACAAAGGGTTTTGCAAAAAAGAAAGGTCCACGTAAACATTAGAAAAACAGCAAAAAATATAACAAGTAAAACTCCCAATTGGGGGAGGCGCTTTGAAAGGTTACTCATGGAAAAACCCATAAAAGCCATGGTCAAATGGGGAGAGAGCCCCCTTCTCCTTTTATATTACCTTTTTTTAAAGAAGTAACCTCAGAATTGGTCCGTTCATACTGGCCGTTTTACCGACATTCACCCGCCTTTCAATAAATTTGCTATGAGACAGCACTTCTCTCTTTACTCTCACCTTCATTTTCAAGTGGAACTTGAAAAAGTTGATGAGGCCTTGACCGAAGAGGAAAGTGTCTGACTTTAGCCCTTTCAAACGGGTCCACCATACCACCTCTTTCACTACAGCCACCAGACAAAGGAAAATTACCTTGCCCTCCTGGTTAAAGGAGGTCAGGAGGGCAATCTTCACTATGGATTCAGCTGATAGCCAGATCTGTCCTACACGTGATGGTAGCTGTTCAACATAAACCCATAGGTCAGCAATACTCAGGCACAGGACGAGTGCGTACAGAATGGTTTTGTCGCTCTGAGCGCACTTCAGGCAGGCCCCGCTGATGGCACTTCCATGCCGGTAGAATTTATCTTGAACAGGCAGTGCCCCTCAGTAGCACTACCAAGTGAGGGACCTTTGGAAGTTATTGGATGCAAAACTGTTACAATGGGTTTTGTTGGTTTTGGGTTCTTTGGTAACCAAGTTATTTCTCTCTTCCTCCTTCTCCGGTGTAGGAGCAATAGTGGTGGTGAGAGCTGGGAAATGCAGGTTTGAAAGGCGGTTTAAAGAACAGCCTTCATTTTCATCAGTAGCGCTGCACATGGTGGAATGCTGATTCTCTTTCACTTCTTTGCCTTTTAAGGCGCAAATCAGGTGGAGTGTTTTATTACTTGATGTTCAACTTGACTTGTCGTTCGTTAACAGAGGGTGTGGTGGACAAAGAAGGGAACAGCTTACTGTTCTCTTCAATGACATTTTGGCAAAATATCTAAGATTCAATACAAAATTTCAAAGTTTTAAACGAAAATTTTGCCTAACCGACTAACTCTGCAAGAACCTAGTTGACTTGGCTACACAAATATACAAAAATATCAATAGGTTGAACAAATTTTCCAATAAAATTGGCCAACAACGTACAGAGCTTCTGGAGACACGTCCATCTGCTTTCAAAACAATAATAATAATAATAAATTTTGGGCTTTGTGTCTATAGTAGAAAGGATTATTATCAGTAATCCTTTCTACTATAGGCACAAGGCCTGAAATGCTGGGGAGCAGGGTAGTTGATTACATTGACCTCATAGCTCAACTGATACTTATTCTATCAATCCTGAAAGGAAGAAAGACGAAGTCAACCCCAGTGGAATTTGAACTCACAATGTAAAGGTGGAGAGAATGCCAAAAAGCATTTTGCTTGGCATGCAAACGATTCTGCCTGCTCGCTGCCATAATAATAATAATAATAATAATAATAATAACAATAACAATAACAATAATAATAATCCTTCCTACTAAAAGCACAAGGCCTGAAATTTTGGGAGAGGGACTAGTCAATTTCATCAACTCCAGTGTTTCACTAGTACTTAATTTATCAACCCTGAAAAGATGAAAGGCAAAGTCGACCTTGGCGGAATTTGAACTCAGAACATAAAGATGGACAAAATATCGCTAAGCATAGGCGCAGGAGTGGCTGTGTGGTAAGTAGCTTTCTTACCAACCAAATGGTTCCGGGTTCATTCCCACTGCCTGGCACCTTGGGCAAGTGTCTTCTACTATAGCCTCAGGCCGACCAAAGCCTTGTGAGTGGATTTTGTAGACGAAAACTGAAACAAGCCCGTCATATATATGTGTATATATATGTATGTGTGTGTATATGTTTGTGTGTCTGTGTTTGTCCCCCCAACATCGCTTGACAACCGATGGTGGTGTGTTTATGTCCCCATAACCTAGCCGTTCAGCAAAAGAGACCGATAGAATAAGTACTAGGCTTCCAAAGAATAAGTCCTAGGGTCAATTTGCTCGACTAAAGGTGGTGCTCCAGCATGGCCACAGTCAAATGACTGAAACAAGTAAAAGAGTAAAGCATTTCATCCAGCATGCTACCGATTCTGCCAGCTTGCTACCTTAGTAGTAATAGTAATAGTAATGATAATAATAATAGTAATAGTAATAATAATAATAATAATAATAGTAGTTTTGGGGGTGTTTTTTTGTGTTTTTTTAAAGATTTTTCTTTAATAGATTTTAAACTTGGTTCCTCTCTGGCATTAGATGGGGGAATGGTTCTTTAAGTTAATTTTTGTTTAAATCCTGTTCGATCCTGATCAAATAATTTATGATCAAAAGTTTCCAGCAATGATCATCTTAGTCTTTTATTTAGGCTTAGTGTCTCTTAGATTACATAATCCAATGCATCTTTTTTACTTAAGGTGCTGAAGTGCTATCACCCCAACAACCACCCCCATATACAAATCTTTGTTTCACTTTTTTATTATCTTTTAGTTCAGAAGAAAAGCAGTGCTTAAACACCTTTCTAGAGTTTCCAAGACTGGTGGAATTGAGGTGTTATGGTCATCTCTACAGATTTTCTGTAGGTATTATAGCCAGCACTGATAAAAACGTTTAATATACCTTGTAGCATATTATGATTGCATAACAAAATACCATGTGCCTCTACAAATCATAAATGGTAGAATTATGTGAGGGTGAGAGGAAGGTATCCTCAAACTGGAGCCTTGCAACAGAGTGAACTCTGCTAAAGGCAACTAACAATCAGATAGTGGTGTTAAACTGGCCAGTGAGATTTCACTAATTGTTTGGAGTGATGGTCATAGTTTACATTGTTAAAGCCTTCAGTCCCAGGCATCCTTGTCCTTTCTCAGTCTCACCCCCTCTTGTAAGTAACCTCTCCTTCCTCCTTTCAATGAATGAATAAAAACTTAATTCTTGCTTGTCTCCACTTCTCATTCAGGAGGCAGAACTCTCCCACCTTCCACTGCTACCACCACCTTTTTATTGCTGCTGTTGCTGTTGTTGGCAGCTGATGGTGTTCTGGTTATGTGATTCAATTCGTGTGGATGGGAGGAATAGACATAAAACATAATACTTGTTTGTCTTTATATATTTCTCTAGCAAAAAGAGGTGGGCAGCAGGTTCTTTCCCCACCTCTCTCTACCTCTACATTTTCTATCCATTTCAGTTTCCACTTCCTCCATCACTATGTTCACCATCACCACCACCAGGAGATAGAGAAAAGTGATAGTATCAAGAAGAGAAGAGAGAGGGGGAAACAGCTAACAAAAAAGATTTGTCATCCTAAAAGCTTTCATTCAGCAAATACACATGTTAAGAGTATTTGTGGTTGTGGTTTTGTAGTGATGGTGTAGTAGTAGTCAAATATCACATGTGGGTCAGTACATGACACTTTGGTCAAGTACTATACACCACATAGTGGCTAAATAATGTTTGTCACACCGTGGTCTAGGACTCTATGCCATACAATGGTCAAAGGTCCTTGATAAATCCCATGAAAATTATATGGTTGACCTCTGCCGCAATATGTCATCTGAGGCTCCTGGCTAAGTTTCCCACTTGTTGATTTTATCTGTGTTTCACTTTTTTTTTTCATCTTTTGAATTGAAAGTTTCCTCTATGATATGCTTATGAGGAGTCAGTGTTCTCTCTGGCCCACATTTGATTAACTCTTGTTGACATATGGTGTGATATTCTTGACTGAATCTTGGGATTTGACCATGTTTACTGTATTGTTTATTTCTATGCATTAATAATCTATTTATTGTCAACCTTGAATCAATATAGGAGCCTCTAGAATTACATTACCTGCTAGAAATAGCAGTCAAATCTTCCTCATATTACACCATTCCTTCTTAAAAGGAGGATTCATTGGCTATTGTAGTTCTGACTGCATTTGTCCTAGGAAGACAATGGTATGATTGCCACTGGAATGCTCTGATCAAATACCTATTCAATCAGGGCTGACACAGGGCTAAACAATATCAGCACATAACAACCACTGGCTCAGTAGACACTTTCTTTTCTCAATATCTTCTACCCATCTCCCCTACCCTACTACACTCTCGATAGTTTAAGTGGAGGTGGTCAGGTCGTACAAAGGTCATAGGTGTTCTATCCTCTTCCTCAAATACTCAACACCATCAACATTTATATATGAATGCACTCATGTCCCAACAACTACACCAATACACACACCATTACAACCTGTTGTAGCCTGAAGCTAAATTAAGACACTTGCACACACACACACACACACACACACACACACACATTTATCAGCTCTCCCCCTCTCTCTTTCTCTTTATATATATATATATATATATGTGTGTGTGTGTGTGTGTGTGTATATGTATGTATTTAATAAACACACATACATCCTTTTTTTTCAGTCTGTATGCTACCATACCTATTATTAGTACATACACCCAACACATACCACTAACTACTACTACTATAACACTTGTACTATTGCTGCTACTGTAACTCTTCTACTGCTACTGCTGCCGTTGCCGCCAGTACTAACCCCCTTACTGTTAAATATCACCAATCATATCTGTTATAGTTGCAAACTACTGCAACCTGTGTGTATATGTGAGTGTGTCAATGAAATTAGTCATGTTTTTAACATAGCAAAAACAATACTGTTTCTTATTTATAAAAGAGTGTGTGCATGCGTGTGTGTGTGTGTATGTGTGTGTGCGTGTATGTATGTGTGTGTGCAAGTTATTTATTTAGTATAGACAGGGCTGTATTTTTAAAACTTTTTTACCTTTTACTTGTTTCAGTCATTAGACTGCAGCCATACTGGGGTACACCTTGAAGAATTTTTAGTCAAATGAATCGACCTCAGAATTTACTTCATTTTTTAAGCCTGGTACTTATTCTATTGATCTCTTTTGCTAAACCACTAAGTTACACGGATGTAAATAGAAACACCAGTTGTCAAGCAATGGTGGGGGACAAACACATACACACACACATACAACGGGCTTTTTTCAGTTTCCATCTACCAAATCCACTCACAAGGCTTTGGTCAGCCCGAGAACACTTGCCCAAGTTGCCACGCAGTGGGACTGAACCCAGAACCATGTGGTGGGGAAGCACACTTCTTGTCACATGGTTAAGAAATTCTTTCAACTGTGTGGCTTCAGGTTTCACTTCAGTTTCACTGCATAACATCTTGGACCAAAGCTTTGTGAGTGAGCTTAAATTTGGTAGAGAAACCCATTATGTGTGTATGTATTTGCTTGTATTTGCACTTTGAAAGTTATGAGTGATGTTACTTCTGTCAACAAATCATCAACTTCTTCTACACTTTCGAAGATGTATGAAATAAGAGATCCCTTACTTGAAAAAGAAGTAAAAGCTAGTGAAACAAATGGACAATGAAATGAGTGAATGAACAAACTCTCAGTTTTCTTTTGTTGTAATGTTGTTATCTTAAGTCATTGCCAGTGTCACTGGACTGGCTCCTGTGCAGGTGGCACGTAAAAAGCACCATGTGGGTGTGGCCGTTGCCAGCACTGCCTGACTAGCCCTCGTCCCGGTGGAACGTAAAAGCACCCACTACACTCTCAGAGTGGTTGGCGTTAGGAAGGGCATCCGGCTGTAGAAACTCTGCCAAATCAGATTGGAGCTTGATGCAGCCATCTGGTTCACCAGTCCTCGGTCAAATCATCCAACCCATGCCAGCATAGAAAGCAAACGTTAAACGAACGATGATGATATATATATATATATATATATATATATGCGTGTGTGTGTGTGTGTCCATCCATCTTCTCCACCCACTATTCTTGGGAAGGTCATAGTGTTAGAGTCCTCAGGTACTTCCATTGGATTCTTTCAGCTGCAACTGTCATTACATTTCCCAGCTGCATTTTCAAGCATATAGATATTATCCAACCATCTCATTTGTGATCTACCTCTAGGTCTCCTGCTGGTTGGCTTGGCATGAAGAATCATGTGTCATTCTAATCACTTGTCCATAGTATCAAAGTTGTGATCTGTCAATGTGGAGAAGTAGCAGTTTCAACTTGAAGAGATTCCCTGATCTCCAAGTTTTGAACCTTGTTGGATAACATCACTCCATTTTGGCCATTTGTATGCACAATCATACTTTTTCAGTCATTACCCAACATTCTAGGCACAAAATCCAAATTGAAAATAGCAAATTTGTCGTTTTTACTAACCTCTCCTTTTTTGAGAGGATCAACTGCTGGAGCTGACACATTATTGTGCTAGTGTCTGCAATATCTATATCTGTCTGTCTGACTGCATGCATGCATGTATGAATGTATGCAATGCTGGGTTTCTCCACACTTCCTATCAAATTGCACTGAAAGGCATTGGTTAGCCCAGGAATGTAGTGAAAGACACTTGCTCAAAACACCATGGAGTGAGATTAAACACTGAAAGGCAGAATTGATAGAATTCTGAACAAAATACCTTGTGGTATTTGTTTTACATTATGTGCTTAAATTCCATTTAGCTCCACTTTGCCTTTTATACTGCCAAAGTCAATAAAATAAGGAAGTATTGTGGTTGGTGTAAGCAATTAGACCAGGGGTATCCCTACCTGTTAGGAGAATGGGACTCAATTTGTAACATTATTTTCTATAAATATGGCAAAATCTCATTTTCATTTTTGTTCTATTTCTGATTAACAAGAGGTAAAAGATATGTGGGTGTTGCAATAGCAGTGACTGGCAACATAGCACCCAAATGTGTGAATATAATGGATGAGAAAGGGGATGATGGTGACCTAATGTAGTCTCTTATATACTAGTGTGCTGAAGGGCAGATGAACAGAGTAATGAAAATGGTACGGTCAGCACTGGTGGTTGGGAGATGGAGGGTTGTGAATGATGAGAAGGTGGGGAGATGGGTGAGAAAGGCATTGAGCAATAGATACAAGGGAGGAGAAGTCAAAAGTGTAAAATGAGGGGGACAGAAAATGTAGCCCTGGCAAGGTACAAATATTTGAATCTCTGAACATTATCCTTGAGTATACATTGGCATGGGTGACAGGTCTTCTAGAGTACTGCATATCATCAATAAATACTGTCTTTTGTCATCTCTTCCATGAGATGCAGCATCTTCATTATATGTGTGTATATATATATGTTATAAGACATACAATATGTGTGTTGTGGGGGTATGTATGTCATATACAAGAGAGTGCTGAAAAGTTCCTGGTTTGGGATTTTTAAAAATACAGGAGGATCAGTTAATTATGATTTTATTTAACATATTCCTCTTTCAGATTCACACACTTAATGCAATGGTCCTTCAGTTTTTCTAAGCCCTGTAAAAGAACTTGGAAGGTTAGGCCTCCAATCAGGCTTTTCACAAAATCCTTAAAGCCAGGAACTTTTCAGCATCCCCTTGTATGTGACAGACAGAGATGATCTATATATTTTATATCTAGATATAGATTTTTGTATGTATATATTTGTATGTTTTTAATTACAGAGCTGTGAAGAGGCTTCAGTACCAGTTTTAAATGGAGTCTTCCTTGGAGTAAAACAGAAAATTAAAACAATTTTAAGGAGATAATCCAAGCTTGTCTGATGTTGTCCTTGGTCCCAACATGTCACAGCAGAACAATTGTGAGTTACTCAGTGATTTCATGAAGAAACGCTCTCAAAACAAAAAGACCATTACCAGACAATGCTACAAGAACCGGTGGTTTGTGATTGACAGCAATTTTCTGTCTTATTATGATGGTACTCCAATGGTCAGTTGACTTTTTCTTTCTCTCTTCTCTCTCTTTCTCTCTTCTCTCTCTTTCTCTCTCACTCTTTTCCCCTTCTTTCTTCTTTCGCTTTCCTTCTCTTCTTTCCTTCCTTTTTCTCTCCCCTTTCATCTCATTTATTTTCATTCCATCTCTTATTTTGTTGTTTTGCATCCATTTTCCTTCATTCTTTTGGTGGAATGATAACTACTGCTACTGTTTTTGTGGTGTGATCCCAGGTCAGCCTTGGTTGAATAAACCTATGGTTTAATGACAATCAATCAAAAGGAAGACCACATAAAAGCCATAGATGTATTGTTTCAGCCTGCCATGCACTCCACCATGCAGTGGTACACTTTTTTCATACCAATCTGCTTGAAACTGCATTTGTTTCAATGTTACAAATGTTTAAAATGTTCTTATTTAAATTTAGTAAAACTTATCAAATGTTTCATTTATTGGTGTACACCGAACATAAATTTATGAGGGAAAAACTTCCCTCATAAATTTCTGTTATTTGAAACGTTAATTTGATGTACACCAATAAATGAAACATTTGCCAAGTTTTATTAAATTCCAGGTGGTTTTCAGAATGAATTAAATCATATTGTTCGAAGATGGTAAGTAAAGTGTTAATTGTATGGGGTACATTGCAGTTTTGGCATTGTACTCTCTCCATTATCCATTTTGTTCTTGTACACCTGCTACTGTTATTGTATAGCCATACAGTAGTTCATCACATAAGGTTGCAAAGTGACAGTCTGCACATCTTTATACTTTCTCTACTATCCTCTTTGTCTTCAGGCTGTAATGTTTTATGCATTAGAGTACATAAAAAGCAAGGACCACCCCTTAAAAATTGAGGGTTGTGTACCTGGAATGGTGGATATATCATTTTACTGTACCTGAAATGTTGGGTACAGTATTTCACTGTTCTTACTACTTAACAACTCAACTATGAAATAGGGCTGAAAAATGTTTCTGCTTTTTTTTTTTTTTGTTTTCAGTGACACAAAGAGGGATCAGCAGATTTTTATGTTTTGTTCAGGAGTTCAATGTTAATGGCTAAGATTTGAACTTGTGGCCATGTGGTCAGTAATCCGGCATCCTAACCTACTTACAATTTTCTTCACATACAAATAAAATGCCTTTCATCCTTGTTAGGTTGATAAAATAAGGTGCCAGTCAAGAACTGAAATTGATTTCATCAACCGTACACCTCCTTTGGTCTCCGAGTGGTTTCACTTGAGACCATTATATTGGAAGCAGTTACATCATAAAAGATCCATTCTAGTCATCAAAAAAACATCATCACCATCATTGTCATCATCATTTTATGTCTGCTTTCCATGCTGGCATGGATTGAATGGGTTGTCACATTTTGATTTCTGTTTTATTCAGTTACTGCCTTTCTAGAAGGGTGAGGGAAACCATATGTTGCTATCATGTTATCTTTTTACATTTGGTTTCTATAGCTAGATGCTCTTCTTAACTCTAGCTACTTCACAGAGTGTACTGATTGCATTTTATCATGGCACCAGCATGTCATATCCATGACAGGTCAAGACAAACGTGTCCTATCAACCCTGTATTGAGTGCATGCTATTGCAATAGCAGCACTTGTGAGGTTGCCTTGTGCCATACAATTTCCCTACATCTATTTTCTAGATACTTAGCACAAAGGCTTGACAAGGAGATACCTCTATAATTAAAGTACTCTCTCTTGCCTCCTTTTTAAATAAAAGTTGGGGTTACCACCCATAGTCACCATTGCTTTGGTGTCTTTTCAGAGGTCCAAGCCACCTGACATACACAAGTCAGCCAGAGAATAACTCAGTTTTATCAGGAAGGGCTCTGAATTTGGTTGCAATAGTATCCACATAGTTATTTCTGATTCCATTATTTGCCAGGGATTCCCTTTTATCTTGTAAGTTGCACTGGACTTACCAGTTAGTGAGTTCTCTCTGCTGTAGACAGTTCAGACAGCTAGGTGGAAATTAGTTGATTGCTCAGCCTCTCTCTTTACATGAACATCTAACACAGAATGAAAGAGGTCTAAGATGACAGCAAAAGCTATGGTCTCACTGTTTGATGCATATACTTGCAACAGCCATATCAGTCCTTCCTTCAGCCTAGTGGTATCTACTCCATAATTCAATCTTGCAGCTGGGGCCTGTACAGACATAGTTAGCATCACACCCAAACAGTGGAGTTTCCACACTCTATCCAAAACTTTTGTGTCAGAACCACAGATCTTTGTAGAAGATACACTAACTATATCTAGCTGGTAGTGTTTTACCTCCTCCACCAAAAACTGCAATATAAAAAAAGAGTTAAAGAAAATAACCATACCGCATCATCCATCACGTGGGTTAATAAGGGACATGTTTGATCCAAAGGTTGAGGGGTCAGTTTGAAAATATATTGCAATCACCACCCAATGCCAGTATAAGTGGCAGTAAGACTACAACTTGTTCTCAGAGGTTTTGGGTGGAAGCTCAAAGGATGGATGCCCCAGAACCCCAAAGCTGGTTCAGGAGGAAACTACCATTAGTGACTGGGAAATGGAATGCCACAAACCCTTTCAAGTAAAGAGAAGGAACCATGATATTAGTAAAACATAAGTGCAGTGTAAATAATTTTGAACTTGAAGAGAGTCAGGTGTAAAGTGAAAGAGAGTAACCTCTTGATCTACCCTGGAAAAGTGCAAAACTCTACAGGTAGTTTTTGTTAGCTCAGTTAATCCCTATATTACCAATGTAAAAACCTTACAGTATGTGTATTTAGTATAGAAAACATTCCTCTTGGGTACTTTCCTTCAGCCGTATTATCTATATATCTATCTATCATTTGTGATTTATCCATCTGTCTGTGGTGTGTGTGTGTGTGTGTGTGCGTGCGTGCTGATATGACTGTGGTAAGAAGCTTGCTTCCCAACCACATAGTTTCAGGTTCAGTCTCACTGCATGGCACTTTGGCAAGTGTCTTCTATTCTAGCCCCAGGCTGACCAAAGCTTTGTGAGTGACTTATATATATATATATATATATATATATATATATATATATATATATATATATATATATATATATAATAATATTGGGGACAAAATCCAAAATTACAGGTAAAAACTCAATTAAAATCAATTTATAAAAAATAAAAATTAAATTGAAACTTGGTTATTTTCCATAAAACTATATATTTTATATATGTATATATATATATATATATATATATATATATATATATATATATATATATATATATATATATATATAATGTGTATGTGTGTATCTGTGTGTATGTGTCATTGTGTTTGTCCCTCACCACCACTTGACAGCTGGTGTTGGTTTGTATATGTCACCATAACTTAGCAATTCGACAAAAGAAATCAATAAAATAAGCACCAGGCTTTAAAAAAAGGGCTGAGGTCAATTTATTGGATTAAAAACCCTTCAAGACAATGTCCCAGCATGGACGCAGTCCAATAACTGAGACAAGTAAAAAAGAAAAAAAGCTGTGTGGTAATAAGCTTGCTTCCCAACCATGTGGTTCTGGGTTCAGTCCCACTGCATGGCACTTTGGGCAAGTGTCTTCAACTATAGCCTTGGGCCAACCAAAGCCTTGTGAGTAGATTTGGTAGATGGAAACTGAAAGAAGCCTGTTGAATATATGTTTGTGTGTCTGTGTTTGTCTCCCCAACCATCACTTGACAACTGATGTTGGTGTTAACATCCCTGTAACTTTGTGGTTCAGCAAAAGAACCAATAGAATAAGTACTGGGCTTACAAAAAATAAGCCTAGGGTCAATTTGTTCAACTAAAGGCAGTGCTCCAGCATGGCCACAGTCAAATAAACACTGAAGATGTATAGAAAACAGATTCCATCACATGCCAGGGGAAAAAACTAGAAGTAGTTAATAGTTTCCGTTACCTAAGTGACCAAGTCAGTAGTGGGGATGGGGGCTCTGAAAGTGTGGCTACTAGAATAAGAATAGCCTGGGCAAACTTCAGAGAGCCCCTATCTCCGCTGGTAACAAAGGGCCTCTCGCTCAGACTGAAAGGTAGACTGTATAATGCCTGTGTGGGATCAGCCATGCTACACAGCAGTGAAACATGGGCTGTGACTGCTGAGGACATGTGTAAGCTTGAAAGAAATGAAGCTAGTATGCTCTGCTGGATGTGTAATGTCAGTGTGCATACATGACAGAGTTTAAGTGCCCTGAGAGAAAAGTTGAACATAAGAAGCATCAGACCTGGTGTGCATATGGATGAGGACAGCTGTATGAAGACGTGTCACACCCTAACAGTGGAGGGAAGCTGTGGAAGAGGTAGATTCAGGAAGACAGGGGATGAGGTGGTGAAGCACAACCTTTGGACATTGAGCCTCATAGAGGCAATGACAAGTGACTGAGACCTTTGAAGATATGCTGTGCTTGAGAAGACCTGGCAACCTAAGTGAGATCTTAGCCATGGCCGATGCCAGTGTTGCATAACTGGCCCATTTAAAGGTACCCCTTCAATCATCTGGCAATATGCTGTACTTGAGAAAACCTGTTGAACCAAGTGAAATTGTAGTCATGGTCGATGCCAGTGCTGCTTGACTGGCACCCGTGCTGGGTGGCATGTAAAAATCACCATTCAAGCATGGTTGATACCAGTGCGACCTAACCGGCTCCTGTACCAGTGGCATGTAAAAAGAACCCACTACACTCTTGGAGTGATTGGCATTAGGACAGGCATCCAGCTGTTGAAACCTTGCCAGATCAGATTGGGGCCTGATGTAGCCTCCCAGCTTGCCAGTCCTCAGTCAAACCATCCAACCCGTGCCAGCATGAAAAGCAGATATTAAATGATGATGATGATATTGTTATGGAGATAATAATAATAATGATGGAACACCCCTCACATGTGACGAGTAGTATGTGCTAGTTGTTACAAATACTATGACGTAGGAAGTTGAGAAGTCGGTCATAGATAGTCATGTCTTACTTGTCTAACTAACTATACTACTATATCAGAGTGGATGTTGCAACAGTCTGACATTAGATTACAACAGTGGCAATGAGGAATTAACAAACTCACGAGGATTAAACAAACTCACAAAATGTTTTTGTGTGAATTTTACAGTATACAAAATTGTAAAATTATGGAAGGATTGTTGGTCAGTTTGCTCAAATTGCAAAAACAGCAACAACAACAATTATTGTTACAGCTACAAATGCTGCAACTAATGAATAGTAAGTTGTCCAAAAATGCTGAAAAGATGTTCTTGCCAGATTATGTTGCAAACTCAAAAACAGAATTTAAGTATGAACCAGATGAAGGAGTTACCTTCGAGGCGTACTATAGAAGATGTGAACAGATCTTCAATAAAGAGTGCAAAGATTGGGACAATGATATGAAAACGCATCTAATCCTAAGAAAACTGGCTGCAGGAGAACATGAGCATTACAGCAATTATGTACTCCTGAAAAAAACCTTCTGACATAAACTTTAGAAATACAATAGACATATTGTGTAAAATTTTTAACAGGAAAAGCTTGTTGTTCAATACACGCTGGAAATTTTTAAACCTAGAAAAGAACAGCAAAGAGGACAACATCACATATGCTAGTAGAGTTAACAGAGAATGTGAATAGTTCAAACAGGCAAGTTGACGCCAACCAGACATGTTCAAGTGCCTTGGACTAACTGCTGAAAGAAATGTAGAACTCAGAACAAGAATTCTCGCTAAGCTGGCACAAAACCAAGCTGTAACCTTACAACAAGTGCCTGAAGAGTGTGAAAAAATAGTAAATCTAAGGCAACGATGCAAAGAAAATTGAACATAAAGATTGCTCCCAAGTAAACAAGTGCGAAACAGGCAGAATAGAAATCAAGTGTGTACTAAAATACAATACAAACAGGATAAAAGTCAGGAAATAAACCCCTGTTTTCTATGTGGAGGTCTACACCTGAGAAAAACTGTCCATTTTCGAAAGTGGAATGTTTCCATTGTGAAAAAAATTGGACCAGTGAAAGCGCACTGTAAAACCAAGATGACAAAACACTGGAACAAAGAAAAAAGAGTAAACAAGATGTTGTCAAAAGAAAATGGTAATGTGACAAAAAGGAAATTCGCAAATGTGAAAATTGAAAATATAAGAGTGAAAATGCAGTTAGACACTGGAAGTGATATAGTAGACCCTGCTTTATAAATCCATCTTGGGACCACCTATTTTGGATTTATTAAATAAGGGATTTATTAGCAGAGGGAACAAAATTCACCGATTGATTAAGCATGTATATTTATTAAAATACATACATATGTGAATACACAAATAAAAGCATTAGAAACAATGTTATTGAATGAAAAATTTGTCGAGTGTTGTTTGCCTTGTTGGATGCTTTGTTCGCAACTCTGCATTGATTTTTTTCCTTAAGAGTTCTAAAAAGATTCATGTCACTGAAATCAAAACTTTCAAGGCCACTTTCTAATCGAGTTAGATAGTGTCTCGTTTCAGCTGGTGTTGGAGGCTCTGGAACTCTTTCATCAACATCAATGTCGGAATTGTCATCTTCATCTCTGTTTTCTTTCTCAGATTGCCAAATGAATGATCTTGTCTAGATTTTCTTCTTCAGTGATGATCTCCAGAGCAACAACAGCCCCATCATCTATGGACAACCAGTTCTCGAATTGCTGCTTTGGTCAGTCCAGTAGGCAGTGAAGGCAGGATCAAATCTTTGTTAACATCTTTGGCTTCATTTGATTCTTCCGCTGAAACAAAACTAGCTTTGATCCAACAATGTTTGGTTGTCTGGCTAGAAACCTTCTTCCAAGCTATGCTTAACATGTACATGGCATCCAAAATGGTGACCTGCTTTGCAACTTCTTGGGCAAAAATGTCACATTCAGTGTTTTCCATAACATCAATGATCTTCTTGTGTATTTCATGTTTGAAGTAGGCTTTGAAGGTCTTGATTATCCCCATGTCACAGGGCTGCAGCACTGATATTGTGCTGGGAGGAAAAAATTTTTAAGTGATGTTTTTGAGATCATTGATGACTACAAGAGAAGAGCAATTGTCAGATTCCCGCAAACGATGAACCCAAGATCTGAGCCATCTTCCTTGGATTTTTTTCTGTCATCCTCGCGTTGGTTGAAAAGTCATACTGAATCAGAAGCATTTTGACATTTTTGAAGCATCTTGGCAACCAGCCTTTCTGATTAACCCTTTTGTTACTATATTTCTGACCAAAATACACCCCTCATGACTTTCAATTAAATTCTAAAATAATCATGAATTTAGACTAATGTTATATATATGTGTGTGTGTGTTCTTGATATTCTTTCAAAGCAAGTCGTTTTACATCTATTACACTATTTTTCTTTTGTTTCTTGGCTCCGGTGAGGTGTCTCGGAACATTCACGATGTGAATGTTCCGAGCACTTTCCCCACCCACCCCGTTCGCGAGCGCGCATTTTTTTCTTCATATTCGTTCCCAGCGAGTTGTTTTACACCTATCAGACTAATATTTTTTTTATTTTTGTCACCGGGTCAAACTAAAGTTTGACTGCCCTGGTTATGGTATGAATGTGATCAATTCCAGACCACATCGTACCCTAGGCCATGCTGACTAACATTATTGTCTCTTTTCCCTGTATAAAAGCTAAATCCACAGCATTACCCAGTATTTGCCTCACAAATTTTTCAAACTATGATCCCCCATTTTGTGGGCTTTCTTGGCATATACTGTCGGAAGCATACTCTTCCTTTATACCCCACCATGCCCTCATCGATGGATAAGTATCTCTCAGGCTTGTAAAATGTTTTATATGCATTTTGAACGCAGTCGATGAGGGGTCTTATTTTAAATAAGGGATCAAAGTTTGGTTCTCCACGTACTGGGGGTACTGCTAGTGTCTCTCACATGCTATCTTTTTTTCCGGCTTGTTTACATTCTGCGTAACGGTTTGTTTCCGCAGTAATCATTTCAAACAAGCATGCTGGAAAAAATAAGAAAAAGAAGTTTAAAGGTTTCGCTTCCTAGACCCTGTCTCCTCAGAAAAATTGTTAATAAAAATATTTTAAAAATCTTTTCTCCATTCTGGTGTAAAAATCATCCTTGCTGTCGCTGTCGCTGCTTTCAGTTTCGGATACAGAAATATCCGATTCATAATCGTTCACCACGTGCTTTTGTCGCTCATTCATTCTTTTCTTCAATATCTCCATATCTTCTATTGAAAAACCTTCAAATTCGGAATCACTGCTTGATAGCATGAAACTCCTCTCCATCTTCAAAGTTGAAAAAATTAACACCTCAAAAAATGTGGAAAAAAAATCTTCCAAAATTCACTGAGTTCAAATATCACACCAAACAATGTCGGATACAATATCTCAACTGTTTACAAAGTGAAATCAGGTGTTTTAACGAATGTACTAACGAGATTTGGGTTCAAATTTACATTTAAATAACAATGGGTACTCGCGGCTGGTTATGGCTGGGTTAGTAATGAAAGGGTTAAGAGCAAGTCTTCTTTGTCTCCATTCATGTTGCAGGCCATCATCAAGGTCACACGGTCCTTTGCTGTCTTAAAGCCCCTCACAGTTTTCTTGCAACTCTCATTGACATATGTATTTCTTGGTAATGCACGAAAGTAGATCTCAGTTTCATCAGCATTGTAGATGTCCTGTGGTTGATACAGTTTCAACAGAAACTGTATGGTTGTCTCATGAAATTGATGGGTACCATTGACATCAGCTTCAGCTGCATCACCTACAAAATATGAAATGTTTAGTTTGTGTTCTCTAAAGAGAAAAACGTGAACTTGTGAACTACAACTCTTACCTTTTAGAACTGTAAAAGAGATTCCATGTCTTTTTGCCAATGGTAAAACTAACCTTCGGATGCCTTAAAATCGTGTCCAGCAGCTTGAGCAACAGTATTGGCTTTGTGCATTAGGATCAAGCCATTGACGGGAACATTTCCCGAGCGAATAACTTCAAACCAATCGTAGAGAGTACGGTCTATTTGTTGGTCTTGTCCCTCTCATTGGCGCTTTCTCTTTGATGAACAGCTATTGTGTTTTTTGGCACGAAGGTCATCCTCATTCTTTAGCAAATTCTGGAGCAGACCTCTTGAAATTCCTCAACTCTGTACTGCTTGCCACTGAATTGTTTTCCCAAGAGCTTTGTAATGCTCTAACAATTGAATCTTTTCTGCCACGGATTTGTCCTGCCTCTCTCTTTTCATTTTGAACAACTTGTGTGTATGTCTGCCTCTCTACGTGAACGAGGAATGACACATTTCTTTCATCCTTAAATACTGACAGGTAGGCTCCAGCAGCGACAATCAGCCAGCTGTCACGTGGTACACACCATCATCCAATAAATGAGAAGGGCGCGTAATTTTGATAAGAGGTGTCTCGGAGCCTTATTTTTCGCTTGAATGACAATGTTGTGTGGTAGACTCCATCAGTCACTGCCAGGAATTACATATTTATTGATCTATTTTAGGATGATGGAGTGTACCATGTGACAGCTGGCTGACTGTGGCTGCTGGAGCCTACCTGTCAGTATTTAAGAGTAGAAAAAAAAAGCACTTCATTTGTTCGCTGCCCCTTGTTGAAACTTTAGGAAGGAGCAGTAACAATTGGATTTACTAAGTGATGATTTGGATTTATTAAACGAGAGATTTTATGTGTAAAAATTCCATCCCAACCCATTTTGGATACATTAAGCGGGTGGATTTATTATCAGTGGATTCATAAAGTGAATCTACTGTATTACCATTGTAAATGAAGAAACTTGGAAGTATATCGGTAAGCCAAAATTAAGTAAATCTACAAAAGTAGCACACTGTGTTACGGGTAAAAGATTGTATTTTGTAGATGAATTTTTGTGTAATGTGACTTTTCGTGACCAAATGAAAATAACAAAAGTGTATGTGTCAATTCAGTAAATTTGTTTGACACAGAGTGGATGGAACTGTTCAAATTGTGGAATATGCCCATAAGTTTTTTGTGTGGAAATATAGTCGGTTCAGTCGAAGGTTTGAATGTGGCTAAGGGATTGTAATGAAAAATAAAACATTTATTCTCAGATGGGCTGCTGCGTGGAAACGAAGGCAAAAATTGTAGTAAAACAAAGTGCAACACCTGTATTTAAGCCAAAATGTAATGTACTGTTCGCGGCGCTAGAACAGGTAAATAAGGAACTAGGAAGACTTGAAAGCCTAGAAATAATCGAGAAGACAGATCACTCACATTGGGCAGCACCTATGGTCTACTGAAAAAAGAAAAATAATAAGTCACGAGTTTGTACAGACTTTTCAACAGGTTTAAGCAATTGCTTAAGACCACATAACTACTCATTACTGAGTCCAGAGGAAGTGTTCGCATAGATGGAGGGAAATTCATCTCAAAATTAGACTGCTTGGAGGCATACTTATAAATCCAAGTAGAAGAAGAGCGCTCACACTTATTAGCCATTAATACACACCATAGCTTATTTAAATTTAAGTGGCTTCCCTTCGGTGTAAAAGTGGCTCCTTCCATATTTCAATAAGTAATGGATACAATGCTGGTGGACTGTGATTTTGCTATTGCCTATTTAGACGATATCATAATAAAAAGTGAACCACACAAACAACATGTAGAACATGTAAAAAGGGTATTCAAAAAGATAAGAGAATACAACTTTAAGCTAAGTGAAGAAAAATGTGAGTTCTTTCTGAAAAGAATTAAATACTTTGGCCAGATAATAGATAAAAATGGAGGGAAATCAGATCCATCCAGAGCAACTGCGATAAAAGATATGCACACACTGAATATTGTGACTATGCTACTAGCATTTTGGGGATTAGTAAATTACTACCAAATTGATATCCCCAATATACACAATGTAAGGGTCCCGCTAAATGAAAAATGCAAAATAGTGCTGGACTGATAAGCGCCAGAAGGCCTTTAATGAATTAAAAAACATGTTAACGTCGAACTTATCATTAATGCTTTTTGATCTGAAGCTGGATATCATATTGGCTATAGATGCGAGTGATTACGGTGTATGAGCAGTGCTTCTCCACAAATATAACGATCGAAGTAAAAAGGTTGTAGCCCATGCATCATGATCATTATTACCTGCAGAAAGGAACTATAGCTAAACAGAAAAAGTGTTAACAATTGTATTTGGTATCAAAAAATTCCATAGATTTATTCAAAGAAGTTTCTGTCTACAAATGGATCATCATCTACTACTGTCAATATACAGTTCTGAAAAAGGAATACCAACACACACAGCTAATAGACTACAGCAATGGGGTACTACATTATTGAATTATGATTTCAAAATGGAATATTTACAATTCAAGAAACTAGGGCCTGAGGATGGTTTGTCCAGACTGATACTGAAACACAGCTAGCCATTTGAAGATACGGTAATTGCAGCATTAAGATCAGAAGGAGAAATAAAAAAAGTAATGTGGAATATGGTACGTGAATTACTGGTGACCCTAGAAGACATAAAACAAAATGTGGAAAAGGACAAATTCATAACAAAAATGAAAGGAATACTGTGGACAGGAAAAGTAAATAGGAACAGGATCAGTGTGAAATGAAATCAAGACATAAACCTATATTCAATTTGTGATAGTGTACTGATGTATGCAGAGAGAGTAAACACTGCAAAAGAAAATGTTGAGGGAATTCCATGTTGGACATCCTGGTATTTTGAGGATGAAAGCTTTAATACATAGCTACATGTACTGGCTAAAAGGGGATAGAGAAATTGAAATTTTAGTTAAAGGCTGCAGAGGATGTACTGTAGCAGCAAAATTACCGATGATAAAAAGTGAATCTTGACCAAAAGTTGATGTTCTGTGGTTGAGACTATACATTGATTTTGCTGGTCCCTTAAATGATTCATATTACTTAGTGGTAGTAGATAGTTTCTAAAAGGGCCAGAAATTTGCAAGTGTAAAAAGCTAACCTCTTCAACTACGACAAAATTTCTACATGAGCTGTTTGCGAGATTTGGATCCCATACACTATAGTGGGATTATGGAATACAATTTGTGTCTTTTGAGTTTAAAACATTTGTAAAACATTCGTTGTAGAACATGTAATGACTGTGCCATACCATCCCAGATCTAATTAACAAGCAGGACACTGTCAGTATGTTCAAGACAACCCGAAGAAAGTCGAATAAGGAAGTCATAGATGAGGTAGCTCTACAACAATTCCTAAGAGCATACCGAGTGACACCAAATCCAAACACACTAGTAGGTATGTCACTAGTGGAATTGATGTTTGTGAGGAAAATAAAATCAGTCTTCAACAAAGTGCTACCTGGTAAGAGAAGAAAAATTGCAATGGATAATACAGCAAGATACTTCAAAATTGTTGAAAATGCATTTGTTAGGGCATATAAGAATGGAAAACAAAGTTGAGAAGATGATGTGATTACCAAACGCATAGGAAAATGGCTATACTTGGTAAAAGGAAGAAAATGGGTATATAAGAGACACATAAATCAGCTAAAAAAAAAAAGATTCGTTGTGAGAGCATGGAAGAACTAATGAAATGATTATATTTGGTAGTAATTTACTAATCCCCAAAATGCTATTAGCATAGTCACAAGAGCATGGAAGAACTAATGGAATGGTTATATGATACTTTTCAAGTACCAATGCCACTACAAATAATTGAACCAAAACGTACAGGCAAAGGAAAAAAAAAGATGTATGGAGTTCCTGGAAGTGGGTGCCAAACGAAAAAAAAATATTAAATGTGTAACTGTATTAAAAAACTCAAAAAAGGGAGGTTGGGTGAAGTAAAAATTATTGTTAATAAAAAGAAATAAAATTACACTTCCTAGGAAAAAAAAACTTAAAAGGGGAGATGTTACGGGAATAATAATAATAATATTGGAACACCCCTCCCACGTGATGAGTGGTGTGTGTTAGTCATTACAAATACTGTGATGTAAGAAGTCATCATTGAGAAGTTGGCAAAGTCAGTCATAGATAGTCGTATCTTGTCTAACTAACTATACTGCTATGCCAGAGTGAACATTACAACTGTCCAACGTTGGATTACAACATATACATATATATATATAATTAAATTATATGATGAATAGGAGGGGACTGAGAAGTGAGCCTCAGTGCACTCCAACACTCACACTAAATTCCTCACTGAAATCATTGTTGATTCACACTTACTGCAGCTTTGTACATGGATAGTACAGCTCTTGCAACCCATTCTTCAACACCTAGTTTCCTTAGTGACCACCAGATTACTATATGTGGTACCCTGTCAAATGCCTTTTCCAAGTCAGTGAAAACCAAGAATAATGATTTACTCTTAGCTATCTCTCCTGCAGTTGTCTCACTAGGAAGATTGCATTTGTGGTACCTCTTCTAGGTACAAAATCAAACTGCATCTCACCGAGCTCTGTCTTGTATCAAATCACTTGTGCTATGACTCTCTCTGACCCTCATAACCTGATTTGGTAATTTAATTCCTCTGTTACTGCTTATTTGTAAGGTATCTCTCTTGCTTTTCTAACACTCTGCAATGATACTGCTATGCCAGTCATTGTGAATGACTCCTTATATAACTTGATTTACTATCTGGGTGGTAATCTTGTACCCCACCTCACTGTATATTTTGGGAATCTCCACAATTATCCCAGATGGACCTGTAGCTTTCCCTCCCTTCATGTCATTGATTACTTTATCTATTATGTTACTGTCACCTCGAATTGCTGGTCCTTCTGTAAGGCCAGCACAAGGCAGCTCTTCTTTATCTCATGCATTGTGCACTTTCAACAACCTCTCATAAGATTTCCATGTCACATTCTTAGCTTCCATACCAATTATGAGTATGCTTCCAATATTCTGAATATATTTCTCACCACTGATATCTCAGTCCTTGCATGTTATATGCTGGTGATCTAGATCTCATAGTTGAATCAATAAGGTGTCCATGTTGACACACGTACACACACACACACACACACACACACACACACACACAGTCTTCCTCTACTCTTTCCCTTCCCTTCTCATGTAAGTGATCACACCTCTACATGTTCATAGACATAGGATTAATTCTGAGACAGACTCGAAGCAGATCTGGAAGAGAGAGGACATGTCATTGATGAGCTTGCAAATGGTGATTAAAGGACCTTGACAAACAACTGATTGATTGTTTAACCAACAGATTAATCCTTTTGTTACCAGCATAAATTGTGACTAAGGTTTGGTGGAAGATTTTAATTCAAAACTTATGAAAAGAAGACATTTGTACTCAGAGCCAGAGCCAGTTTCAGCTGCTGAAACTGGCTCTGGCTCTGAGTACAAATGTCTTTTCATAAGTTTTAAATTAAAATCTTCCACCAAACCTTAGTCACAATTTATGTTCCTAACACTGACTCTCCTCAGACACAACAATATATGTATATATATATATATAATTAAATAAATATAAAATATATCAAGTACAAGACATCACCACTGAGTGAAAAGTATGTAAACACACGAGAGATAAGTACACGACAAAATACCAAAAAATATACAATAAGAACAGGACATCACCAACAGCTGAAAAATACATGAACACATAATAAGAAACAAGTACAGCACAAAATACCAAAAGAAATCTAACCCCTCCTTAGTTGTTGACTGTTAATTACTCCTTATTTCGAGCTTTCAACGACAAGATAGAAAACCTTCATGAGACAGCAGCATCCAGAAATTTTTAAAATATAAAATTTGTGGAGAGTTAGAGCTTTGAACGAACAAACAAGGACAGAGTGGATGTACGAAGACAAACATTAAGGGCAATTAGGCCTAGACGCATTGTATAATGAGTAAAGCCTGGGAGATATTTTGAAAGGATATAGAATAGATAGAAGAGAAGAAAATAGTAGAAGAGAAAACAATGTCTGGAGGCAAGAAAAATGACATCCAACTGAGTAGACATGGCATCCAGAAAAGACAGAGGTGAGAGAAATGGCCTGTTGGAGCAAACAGGCAGAGGAGAAGGGAGACAGGAGTAAGGATGAGGGAAAGAAACAAAGGGAGTGAGGAGAAGGGAGAAGGAATGAAAGATAGACAGGGGGCAGCAAAGAAGAAGGGGGAGAAACGGAAAATAAAGAGGATTATAGAGAGAAAGAATGATAGGGAAGGGAGAATAGAGTCGGAGAAATTATAAATATGAGTAAAAACTTACTGTGGACAAGGCTGCATGGTATTCCATTATAAATAAATAGATATAAAATGCATCAAGTACAGGACATCACCAACAAGTGAAAAATACGTAAACAGATAAGTACATATTTATATGGGTACCTCACTTAATGTTCTCCCCACATAATCCTTCCCCACATCTCTGATATTCCTCCTCTCCATCTCCTGATACCACTTTTCTTTCTTGCTATTCAGAACCATTTACATTGTCTTCTACACCCACATGTTACTTTGGCCATCCCATCCCCAGACCACCAAATTATCTCTTGTCATCCACTATCCTTGTCTCTCTTTTTAACCCCTCCTGCAGCCTACTCAAGCACATCATCTTTTTTCCTCTTCCTATCAACTGTATCATCATTACTATCCTGCTGCCAGCATCCACATGCACCTTCTATCTCCCCATATCTATCACTTCCTCCATCTCCCCTTCAACCTCTCCCAATCTTTACAGATGTTGCCTACCTCTCTCTTTCCCATTTTTACTATCCCTTCCCCTGCTCCTACCCTCTTGTAAATCTACACACACACCTCCAAGCTTCTCTGTCCCCACTCACCACTACTCACCCTGTCCCTTGAATGCCACCACATCACCATCATTTGTGTCTTCCGAGCTACTCCTGATTCGTTCTCATTCTCTCCCCTGACTCTGAGTAGCCATGTAGCTCCTCTACAAGAACCTTCTCTACTACCAACCTCTTCTCTTATACCTTAACTCCCATCTAACATAAGGATGCACCCCTCCCCCCCACCTCAAGCTTTGTAGACTTACAAGCCACATGGAAACCTCAATACTGCCTGTGGCATGAGAAAAAAAAGCACCTAGTACACACTGCAATGTGATTGATATTAGAGAGGGCATGCATCCACAGAAATCATATGAAAGCAGACACTGGAGCACAATGCATCTGATCTTTGTCAAATCATCCAACCCATTCTGGAAAGGAACAGGGATGTTAAATGATGATGATCATAGTGTGTTGTGTATGAGTATATAATATTTGTATATTTTGTCTGTGATTTATATATTTCTGCCTTTCTCATATTTTGCTCCATTTATAATCTTTGTATGCTGTGATTTTATAATATGTGCCATTTATTTTGTAAAGCTATGTTTATTTTATGTTACCATTCATATGTTATACATGTATGTGTGGTAACAAACACACTCAAAAATGCTTCACATTCTATTTCAGAGCTGAAGCAATCAAACATTTTCTTTTAATCTTTCCTTCTTTACATACATGCATGCATGTGGGGGGGGGGGGGGGGGTGCATAATACTATGATTTAAGTCTGTAGTACATGTGACCCTGGAGAGCTGACTGATATTGGTGGTAATAGTGGCAGCAGTGGTAATGGTAGTCATAGCAATAGTTAATTTCTCATCAAGCTTAATTAAGGTTTCTCAACCAATCAGCTCTGACATGAGAAAGACTAGACTCACTCATTGAGCACTCATTGACATCACATGACATTTTAATATACAACTAGGATCATCCTGTTTTAATTATTTGGTATCACAACTACAACACCTACTCTATCACCATTACCACAACACCACCACTACCACCACAACACTTACCACTAACAACATAACTCACAGCACCACCACTCTCCTTACCATGAACAATTTGTACAGATCTATTACTGCTGTTGCTGTATTGTAGAGGTGATGATAGAGTCAGTGGTGAAGGTTGTGGTAGCAGAATTGGTGGTGATGATTGTGGTAAGGTAATTTAGTTGTGTTAATTTTTGTTTAACCCTAAATCAGCCCTAATCTTACAGAGATATTATCAAAGACGTCTTTATCCAGCTTTGGCATTCAGATCACTCTGTCAAAAGTTAGGCTTATTTATTCACATTGTTTTGAATTAATCATACATTATCTCATAACTTTGAGATACTGTATGGCTTACATTGTTTTGAATTAATTATGCATTATCTTGTACTTTTGAGATTTCAATGCTACAATTGTTTATTTTTAGAATGACATTGTAGTGTAGATGTAAGAGGCCAGATCTGGCCAGATTTAACATAAAACAGGTAGAATATTTGGGCTGGATAAAGCCAGCTTAAATGTTAAATAGCTATTTGGTGGCTATTTTTAGTAACTTGAGTGACCACACAAAAACTCTCTAGTTGGCTCATAGTTGTGACAATGGTGAGAGGTAATAATAGTAGATGTAGCATTAGTGAACTATCAATAGTGCAACTCCACTATTAAGGTCTGGATCTCAGATCAGTGAATTAACAGAATTGGTAGACTGTTGGACCAAGTGACATGAGATGTTTACATGTCTCTTTATATACAGATTTCAAATTTCACCATAGTCAACTTTGATTTTCATCCTTCTTGGGTGGGGTTTAATAAAATAAAGTGTCAGGGAAATACTGATTGTAGGGTTACTATAACTAATTCTAACCCCTAACCCCAAATTTACAGACTGGTTTGCCCAATCAGAAATGAAGTAGAGCTGTTCACCAACATCCTGACTACAATTACTTCCAGTACTGTATGAGGGTGGTGGTGATAGAAGTAGTGGGAAGAGTTATAAGAAGTTACTTCATCAATCTGTGGTGTGGAGAGAAGGGACAATGAATATTTGAAGAGTTCCACTCTAAAAACATGAAGAAACTTTCATCACCTCCTTGAATTTGGAGAGGAGCATCTTTGATCCCTGGGGGAAGCATTTTTGTTCTTCTTTGTATAAAATTTCTCTTGAAGGCTCTAAGGAGTGTACAGAGCCAACACAACTCATCCTGGGTGGACACTGACACAAGTAGTAGTAGTAGTTGATAATGATGATGAAGTTATTACTGTTATCATTATTATGGTAATGGTAGTGGATTAATAGAATTGCCAGTTTATTGAACAAAATACCTTTCAATACGGCCCTTTATATTCTGCGATCAAATCCTGCCATGGTTAACTTTGCCTTTTATTCTCTCAAGGTAATGAAAATAAAGTACTAGTCAAATACTGGAGACTATTTAATCAAATAACACTTCCCCCCCCCTCCCCAAATTCTAGCCCTGAGTTTCTGATGGTTGTTGCTACTGTTTAGCATCCAGGTCAGTTCTCATCAAGCATGTCTGAGATCATAGGTGCTCCAAACATGGTCATTCCGTTCTCCAATACATGTTCTAATTTTTTGTTTTCAATATGGTACAGTGTTATTTGAGAGAGAACTGGCTGCTATGTTTAGAAGTTTGAATGACTTCTTCATTGGTTTGTTGTTTAGACTTGGGTCAACCCTGGTCCGGTAGACCTACGATCAAAGATATTCCACTCATGACCATTTCATCTTTTGCCTTTGTGCAGGAAATTCAGAATCATATTATTCAATACATCCTTTTCTAGTTGGAAGGAAGTTTGACTGTCATATCTAGCATATTGATGACCACTTAGAGGCTCTTACATTCTCATTAGCTATTGCATTAGTAGTTAGTGATGATGATAAGGGGTGGTGGGGAAGATGGTTTCAGTGATTTGTTACTATTACAAATACTAACCACCACCACTGTTAGTATCAGTGACTGATTAGTTTGATAGTGGCACTAATGATTTAATTAAAGATGGAGAGGGTCTATGTTTTGGAGAAAGCTATTTTTAAAAAAGAAAAAAATACTACAGTAATCTAATTGTTGTCAAAATAAACCAGAAGTAATTAGTCTCGAGGAAAACAAACAGATTCTTGAAATTTTGAAGGAATGTCTTCTTTCTTGTCTCAGCAGTATCTTTGTGTTGTTGTTACCATCAATGATATATCTTGTTACCATCAATGATATATCTTGTTACCTTCAGTAGTATATCTTGTTGTTGCTGTTATCTTCATGTTTCTACCATCAATTGTATTTATTTACTACAAACATCATTTACTGATTAACTATAATTTATCTTTAACCTTTTCATTATCATATTTCTGTTGAAATACAATATCCATCTGTTTTAATTAGTCTTGAAAAATAATGAAGAATGTGGTAGGATCTTAATAAAATAACCAATGTTTCATTATTAATTCATTTATTAATTTTTAATTATTGGTATATTATTAGGTGCAGGAGTGGCTGTGTGGTAAGTAGCTTGTTTACCAACCACATGGTTCTGGGTTCAGCCCCACTGCGTGGCACCTTGGGCAAGTGTCTTCTACTATACCCTCGGGCCGACCAAAGCCTTGTGAGTGGATTTGGTAGACGAAAATTGAAAGAAGCCCATCGTATATATGTATATATATATACGTGTGTTTGTGTGTCTGTGTTTGTCCCCACCAACATCACTTGACAACCGTTGCTGGTGTGTTTACGTCCCTGTAACTTAGCAGTTCGGCAGAAGAGACCGATAGAATAAGTACTAGGCTTACAAACAATAAGTCCTGGGGTCGATTTGCTTGACTAAAGGCGGTGCTCCAGCATGGCTGCAGTCAAATGACTGAAACAAGTAAAAGAGTAATATTTTATACTAGCAGTATAACCCGACATTGTCCGGGTGTGACTTATTACGCTATCTACAATAAGTCTTGCTAGGTGAAAATCAACTAAATAAGAAAGCATTACAACGAAAAAAACCCTTATGATGTAAATATGGTCATAATTCAAAAGACGATGAAATTAATAGGGAAAGTCTGAAGACTGTTTTGCGTGACATTATTAAGAGTACGTAAATTTCATCTGTCTAATTGGCTATAGAAATGCTTGTGCAAAACAAATTTTTGCGCTGCCCTTTTAGCAGGAGCTAGGACGGCAATTTCTGATGAAGCAATTGCTGGCAATCTGTTGCTACACAGTTCTGCCAGAATTCTAACAGATTGGACGGTAGATGTTGATGCACCATTTTGCATTATGTTCAAAGTAGGTTCTGGAATGTGGTGAATTGCTGCAGTCTGTTGCTGTCATTTTAAACCGGTTGCTTTCTTTCCCCAGCAAACTCTCTTCTTTGGAGGCATAATCTATGTATATATTAAACAGAACAACAAAAGATATAATAGATGGCAGGGTTGGTAGTTTTCACATTTCTGTATTTTTTCAGATTAACACCCACACGATTACCCAACCCTAACCCTAAAACCCTAAACCTAACCCTAATCCTAACCCTAACACTAACCATAAACTCTAACTCTAACCCTAAAGCCGTAACCGTAACACTAATCCTAACCCTAACTGTAACCGTAACCCTAAACCCTGACCCTAAAACCCTAACCCTAACACCCTAGTGAAAATCGTGGTATATTTACAAAACATTGACGAACATGAGTTATATTTTACTGAATGATTGTGTACTTGCATGTGTATGCGTTTGAGAGAGCGAGAGAGGAAGCGGTAGAGAGAGGGGGAGAAAGGAATAGAGGTAGTTAAAAGTTTTCTTATGACGGCTTCTCTTTACTGCCTATTACTTCATTAGCAATCTACGGATGCACATAAGCACATAATAGAGAAAAATGAAGCAAATATGGATGACTTGCTCCGAAACACCACCGAGTGGGGAACACTTCTCAAAAATAACCTGCAGTTGTTTCCTTCAAAATTCCTACATGCTTGAAATGTATATACATCAAGGTATATTTGTAGAAAATTTCACGAAAAAATATTCATTTTCCTGGAAGTTATATTTTTGTCAATGATTGTGTTTACTTGCACGTGTATGCGTTTGAGAGAGCGAGAGAGGAAGAGGGGGAGAAATGAATAGAGAATGAGAGTAATGTGTATGCTGTTGTCACAGATCACGTATGTATGGTTGTGTGTGTTTTTATCTAACAATGTTATGAAAAATAGGTAAAGAATACTGAGAGGAAAGTTTAATCTATGACTTTGTATGTATCGCTTTCTCTCTCTCTCTCTCTCTCTCTCTCTCTCTCCCTCTTTTACTCTTACTCTCTATATTATATGTTGAGCGCGTGTGTAAGAACGGCGTTCCAAGTAGAAGGGAAGAAATATAAAACTTGCTAGAAACAACAGCCAAATCTCCCTTAAATCACACAAAGTAAACGGAATTTTAAAAATCTAATTACTGCACTGGAAAGTTCACATCGAGAAAATTCCATTGATGTAAAAATTTTTACGCAAAAGTGGAAAATGTGGATTTCTATACACTTTTAAAAAGGCTTCACACACACACAACTTCAGCTTTATATATTAAGATGAGATGAAAACAAAAGATTCTCAAGCTGATTGCAGGAGGTGTCACTATAAACAGGTGTTACTTCAAAATCTGAAGTTTGTAACATAGAACCCAAGACGGTCTGAGATTGGTTGATAATAAAAAGGTCAATGGAATGATATACTTGTTTGACAACACTGTGTAACAAAATTAAAAATTTTTTTTCATCTTTGGTCAGTAAGTGTCATTTCCTATTTGCTTCTATCTAGAAATCAAGGGAAATGACTACTGTTCCCTTCAAACTTTGCCTTTGTGACATGGACATCAATGTTTTGAAACTGATCTATTTTCTATTACATTTCAAACAGTTTCAGTAGAGTTGTTGAAACAGAGATATCATCATAGCAAATATTCTGCTCAATACCACAGATTTGCTTGAATAAATGTAACAAAAGCAAGTTTTGAAGGAAATAGCCATTTTTCATACCTTCTAAGGGTAAGCAAATAGGAAATAACGGACCCGGGTTTCAGGGTTATTTCGGTTATTTCGGACGCTGACGAAGGGAAATAACCCTGAAACCCGATGAGAGGGATAACTTCCCTTGGCAAAACAAACAGGACACAGAAGTGTGTCGATAAGCCAGCTGGAGGAGATGTCCTCCTGGGGCTAAAAGCAACAGTAACATCCACTCCTAGGGGTCAGTCACATTTAAGTGGCAATATACTTCACTTTATCGTGCAGTTACTGTTAATACCTAATTTAGAGAATTAACATTGCTTGTTTTCACTTTTTCGATATCAGTGAAGAATTTCACTGGAAAAAGGTACATAAGGTTGCCAAGAATTTATCTCTCTCATCGCAGATCGGTGGCTATCGGACGCTGACGAAGTGAAATAACCCTGAAACCCGGGTCCGTTCGTGCTACAGATCACGGTGAGAGGGATAACTTCCCTTGGCAAAACAAACAGGACACAGAAGTGTGTCGATAAGCCAGCTGGAGGAGATGTCCTCCTGGGGCTAAAAGCAACAGTAACATCCACCCCTAGGGGTCAGCCACATTTAAGAGGCAATATACTTCACTTTATCGTGCAATTACTGTTAATACCTAATTTAGAGAATTAACATTGCTTGTTTTCACTTTTTCGATATCAGTGAAGAATTTCACTGGAAAAAGGTACATAAGGTTGCCAAGAATTTATCTCTCTCATCGCAGATCGGTGGCTATCGGACGCTGACGAAGTGAAATAACCCTGAAACCTGGGTCCGTTCGTGCTACAGATCACGATGAGAGGGATAACTTCACTTGACAAAACAAACAGGACACAGAAGTGTGTCGATAAGCCAGCTGGAGGAGATGTCCTCCTGGGGCTAAAAGCAACAGTAACATCCACCCCTAGGGGTCAGCCACATTTAAGTGGCAATATACTTCACTTTATCGTGCAGTTACTGTTAATACCTAATTTAGAGAATTAATATATATATATATATATATATATATATATATATATATATATATATATATGAGGGGTGTTCATTAAAGATTTCCCCTGACTCACTTCCAGTTATTGTAGGAAACAGAGCTTATACAGGTATAACTATACATGTCTCTACATGTCATATTGTAAATTTCAGCTTTCCACCAGTATTTGTTTGTCTTTTATGGCTACTGAAGTGAACTAAAGTGTTATAATGGAGGCAGTTGAATGCAGATCAGTGATCAAGTTCTTATACTTGAAAGTCCATACACCAAAAGCGACTTTCAATGAGATGAAAGAAGTTTATGGTGATGATGCACCATCATACGATGTAGTCAGGCACTGGCATTGCCAGTTCAAATGTGGTCGGACATCGGTGGAAATTACTCCTATTCTTGGATGACCACATTCTGCCATTGATAAAGTGGAAACTGTAATTTTGGAGGATCACTGCATAACTATTTGGCAACTAGCCCAAAAAGTGAAGATAAATGTAGGGTCCATTCACGACCATTTGCACATGCAGAAGTTGTCTGAACAATGGATTCCCCAGATGCTCATACCTTTTCAGAAGCAGGAACAAGTCAGTTTCTCCCAGGCTCTTTTGGCAATGTGCCAAGAAAACAAGGGGGACTTTTTTGGGTAGACTTGTCACACAGGATGAAATGTGGGTCCATCACTATGATCCTGAAACTAAAGTCCAGTTGAAGCAATAGAAGTATGATAACTCACCACCTCCAAAGAAGGTTCATGTCCAACCCTCAGGAGGAATGGTGATGCTCACAGTTGGTACCAGCACGGAGTAGTGATGGTTGATTTCCTGGCAAAGGGCACCACAATTAATGGGGAATATTATGCTTTTCTGCTGCAGAAATTGCAGAACACCATCAAAGCAGAGAGGCATAGCATACTGTCCAAAGGTGTCCGACTCCTCCAAGACAACACCCCATTCACAATGTGCATGTTGCCCAAATGAAATCACACTCCTGCAGCTATGAAATCCTTCCTCATCCTCCTAACTCTCCCAACCTCACACCGTCTGACTTCCACCTCTTTCCAACCCTGAAGTCTTTTTTTAAGAGGAAGCACTTTTCAGATGATGATGAACTTATTTCCGAGGTAAATAAGTTCATCAGATGCAACCTACCTACTTTTACAGACAAGATCTTCATACCTGCATAAAGCAATGGGAGAACTGTATCACCACTGGTGGTGGCTATGATGAGAAGGACTAATAATTATGCTAAGTTTTGTTTATTTTTGAGAAGTGGGTCAGGGGAAATCTTTAATAAATACACCTCGTATATTGATTATATATCTCTTTACATTGTGATTTCAACTCATGGGTAATCCCCATTGCCTTTTTACACTTGTGTTGCTGGTAAAATTAGTATCAACCCATAGAATGAATAAATGAATCAATGTAATCTATGATGGTTAAGAAAAGCTGTTCCCCTAATTATTTTGGTGTGGAATTTATTATAGTTTCCTTATATTCCACTACTCTTACCTATATTTTACAGACAAACGTCACTGCCCTTATTTTAATCAGACATCAAGTGCACCAGCAACTGTTTTAGAGAGAAAATTTTTTATATTTGATTTAAAGACACCCTATCTTATGGAATCCCCAAATGTTTTCATAGAAGGCAGTATACCAGCATGACCAAAGTCAAATAACTGAAGCAAATCAAAAAATTGATTAATGAACATGTTCTAGAGCATGTTTATCTAATGTTTCTACAGTAGGTACTGTCTATAAATTAGATCAGTGTAATCGTCATTTATTCATATTCATTTTCCTTTCTTTCTACATACAGAAAAGGGGTACCAAGAAAGGTGTAATAAGTTTGGAAAAAATTCATGTTGTCGAAGAAGTGGAGAATCTTTCTTTGGACCAACTTATAAATGTCCTCCAGGTAAGTAACAAGAGACAATATGATTTCCTTTGAATGTATCCTCAACTGTATATACTGCTGTTGTTGTTTGGCCCTAGGTCAATTCCTATTTTTTTAAGCTGTAATTTGTGATTTAATAAACATTTACCTGCTATTTCTTTCAAGTCGAATGACCATGGAGAGGTTAGTACCTGTACAGAAGTGACTGTTGTTACTTAGCAATCATTGCTATTAACTGAAGTCATAAGTGCATGCATATGTATGCATGTGTGTGTGCATGCACATGTGTTTGTATGTGTGCACATGTATGTGTTTATGTGTGTGCATGTGCACATGCTTGTAGGCATGCTTTGTGTTGTGAATGCATATATGTTATTGTCTCCTTGCTTTGACTTTGTGCAGTAGTTGTAATAATTTCTAATAATTCATGAAAACTTGTTTTGGCATGGAGGAATGTAATCTTACTTGAAAACAGGTAACAGGAAGGGCAGCTGACTGTAGAAAATCCACCTCAACAAATTCTGTCCAACACACGAAAAAGTGGATATTAAGATAATGATGATGGTAATAATGATTTATAGATAAACAGATGAGAGAAAAAGAGAGAGTAGCTATGAGCTATAAACTATTACATCATCATACTCATTGTTATTTTACAACTGCTTTCTATGCTGTCATGTGTTGGACAGATTCTGACAGTCTAAATTCTTATGTAGAGTTACTACTTTCTTGGAAGACAACACAGAAATCCAACCACATTTTATGTTGAAGAAAGACAATATTAGTTCATTAACTTGTATTATTATTTTAAATACTTTCAGCACATATGGGAGGCTATTTCAGTCATGTTTGGGTCTTATTATAATCTCATCAGTAAGGCATAAACTTCATATTTATGGAATTAGTGATGTGTGTGTTTAGTATAGTATATATATAATATACACACACCCCCTCACACACACACACACACACACACACACACACACACACACATTATATGTAGTGTCATAATAATCTGTGAAATAAATCCTATTAACTAGTATTTTGAGAAATTACTGTGCCATTAAGCAGCCATGCCATTCCAAGTTATTTAACATTAATTAAAATGGTCATTAGTTACTTAATTAGTGGGTGCACCTGAGTGTTGTTGTTGTTGGTATGACAGAACACAGAACTAGCCACTTACTGGTTGCTGGGACAGAAATGTCCCCCACACCATCTAGAAATAGCTGTCTACATTTCTGTTTAATTGAAATGTGTGCTGCAAAAATAAGGACATACTAAACACACACACATACACATGTGTGCATACTATGGTGATCATCATTACCACAACCACCATCACCTCTACTGCCACTAATATCATCACTACTATCAACATCACTTTTATTATACTCCATCAGCATCACCACTACTTTTCTGACCACCACCTTGCATCATTATTTCATAGTTATTGAGATATGCTAGTTTTTGTCATAGCCCAGTTGATCGAGTGATGGACAAGAGCAGTAATTCTGTCACCACTACCATCTTCATCGTTATTATCCTCACATCATCACTATCACCACCACCATCATCATTGCCTCCTTCCTCAGCTTTTTCTGTGCTGAATGAAAATAAACAGACACATACATTTTTCTCAAACCTAGTTATAACTATAACCATATGTTAATCAAATTAAATATGACCAGATGTTAAATAAATAGCATATGAAAAGAACTTTAGAAAATACATTAATAAATCTATTAATTTTTCTGCTTTTACTTATTTCCTTTTTTTTTTTCTACTTAAATGTTTCAGTAGGAACTCTGACATTTATTAATAATGGACTGGTTGTCAAATGTGTCAGTATTAACTATTTTACTAGGTGCAGCAGCTGTATAAATTTTTCTTCAATGGATGAGTTTCCCCTCTATATTTTTTCTCTTTTTTATGAAATTCAAAGAGTTAAATATTTCTTTTTACTTAATCTAAGGCCAGTTTTGCAAGAAGTGAGAGCGATGATTAAATTAACCCAGTTGATACATGTATGTATAAGTATATATGCATATGTGTATGTATATATATATCCTTTAAATTCATTTATGGAAAATGTTTTTGAGCATACATATATATAAAAGCTCCTAATTTATTACGCCGGCTAATGAAACCAACTTGCAATAGCAGTTTTATGGGGTTGTACTGAGATGTGCCAATATAATGTAGGATAAATATAGTAATAACAATAATAATCCATGGATGGAATTTATAAATATTTTAATGCATTGCTACTTGTGTGTCCACAAATCACATATTTCTTATGCTCATAGTCCGTATTCCTGGGATGATCATAATTCATGTATTCATTTCCTCAGGCAATATAGCATTAATGTTGAAGCAATGATTGTATTAACATTTGTTCTTTCTATTGGACTGTACTGTAATCATCCCAGGAATATGGACTATGGTCATAAGCAATATGTGATTTGTGGAAACACGCATAGTGGTGCATTAAAATATTTATAAATTCTATCCATGGATTATTATTATTACTGTGACTGTATGATAAGAAGCATTTTTCTCAACCACATGGTTCCGGGTTCTGTCCTACTGCATGGCACTGGAGCAAATTTAAAAAGGTGATCGAAGTGAATAAAAATTATTTAAATATATTTGAGGTTATTATCTATAATATTAATGCACGATTTGTTTTTGTACATACCTGTTGTGTGAGTCACACTTCTTTGAAGTGGCAAAGCAAGGGAGAGGAGGACAGAGAAAGTAAGAGAAAGTGAGAGAGAGAGAGTGAAAGTGACAGTGGGTGGTGATGGCGTTCATTTTGAATTTTTTTATATTTCAGAGAGGACGTAAGAGAAAGAGTGAAAGAGACAGTGAGTGGTCACAGCATTCGTTTTGTGTTTTTAAATGTTTATCACATCACAAGAGAAGTAGATATATAGATACATATACACATTGCTAAATCAAAAGCGGGAGAGAAGAGTGACACAAAGGAAGTGAGAGGGACAGTGGATAGATAAATCCAAAGGAATGTTCATAGATACATAGACACAGCAAATATTGGCTGTCAATTTCACTTTTCATTACCACATGAGGATAAAATTAACTCACAAATGGCTGAGTACTCCACAGACATGCATAGCATTAATGTAGTTCTCAGGGAGATTCAGCCTCACACAGAATACGACAAGGCTGGCCCCTTTGAATTACAGCTACAACTCGAGACATATATATATATGAATGTATTTTTGTGTGTGTATAGTATAGGTTAGTTAAAATATGTTTGCAATAATGCAGTTACTAAACTTTCATTCATAAATCCATTTATTATTTTATTCTTTTGCATTTCAATTTATACATTTGTACCCAGAAATTTTCAACAACTGCATGCCAGAAGAAATAGAAAAACGAGTAATTTTATCTCCTAAAAATTCTGACTGTCTTGCAATAAATGAAAAACTTCTTGATATTATACCAAAGGCATTTAAAACATACTTAAGCACAGATTCAGTGTCCTGCAATAATGAAAAGGAGGTTCAGAACTATCCATTTGAATTCATAAATTTACTCACTCCATCCGGTATGCCTCCTCATCGCTTCAATTTAAAAGTAGGGGCTATTGTAATGCTGCTAAGAAATCTTTCAATCAGTCAAGGATTATGTAATGGAACTTGCATGAAAGTGCAAAAACTTCATGAACATTGTGTAGAAGCATCATTGGTAACAAGCTCCAACAGAGGTCATACAGTTCTAATTCCCAGAATTAAACTTAGCCCAAGTAATGCAAAAATTCCATTCACACTAAACAGACTTCAGTTTCCACTTCGACTTTCATATTCAATGACAATTAATAAGGCTCTAGGGCAAACATTTGAAAAAGTTGGAATACATTTACCTTAACTGGTATTTTCTCATGGCCAATTATGTTGCATTTTCAAGAGCTATGAACAATATCAAAATAAGAGTTATGACACTCAATTGGAATAACAGACAAAGCCAAAAGCATGGTGTGACATACACACAAAATATAATCTACCATGAAGTTCTGTGAGGAAGACCACCACACCAGCTGCTCCATCATTACACATCCACATTATACCTTTAAGATCGGGGAACCAGTTAGAGGCCCACTGGATCTCTCTCAGTATACCAGCAAACCACAAAATCGCACCAGCCATCATCACCACTACCTCCAAGCCCGTCATATATATATATATATCTATGTATGTATATATCTATGTATATATATATATATATGTATGTATGTATGTGTGTGCCTGTATTTGTTTGTCCCACCACCACCACCATTGCTTGACCACTGATGATGGTGCGTTTGCATTTCTGTAATTTAGCTGTTCAGCAGAAGAGACTGATAGAATAAGCACCAAGCTTACAGGGAATAAGTCCAGGGGTCAATATCTTCAACTAAAGGGTGGTGCTACAGCATGGCCACCCTCAAATGACTGAAACAAGTAAAAGAATAAAAGAATACCAGAAAAACGTTCCATACCTCCAAACCGAGAAGGTTCTTTGAATATGTACAATGTATTTTAAGGTTAAATAGTATTTGTGTTTGTGTAACTGAGTTATTTTGGTTGGATTATATAGTCATTGGTGTTACATTACTTTCTATATTCTGTAACTGTCACAATATACTTTTCTAGGCCTGAAATTTTTGTTGGGGGGATACAGTTGATTAGATTGACCCCAATACACAACTGGTACTTAATTTATCGACCCTGAAAGGACGAAAGATAAAGTCGACCTCAGCAGAATTTGAACTCAAAATGTAAAGACAGACGGTCATAATATGTAAACATTTCTCATCACACCAGTACACTGTTTACAGATGTTTACATTTTTTTATATTTTCCATGAATTTTTCACGGGTCCAGCTAGTTGTTTATGATAATATCAGTGGCTTAATATGTGTAAAAAACCCATGACAGTAAAAAGTTATCAATTAATAATTAAGGGTACTAACAAGCAGTACCGGCATGCTAAATATAGCAATCACAATGACTAAACCATAAATTGTTTATACACTTGTCTTCATCTTTTGTATATACATATATACAAATATATATACAGTACATATACATAATAATTATATATATATATATATATATATATATATATATATATGAGGATAATTTCATTAAACTGAAAATTAATTTCGTTAAACCAAAGAATAAAAATAGGACTGCAGATGAAAGTGCTCAGGTAACACTGAAATGAAAGGGAAAATAAATTGAAAGGTATAATGAATAAATGCTCTAATTGGTCAGAACAACTTTATAACATTCCCATACTATCATATGGGAATGTTATAAAGCTCGCTTATTCACTATACCTTTCAATTTATATATATAAAGATAAATTACATATAGAGATATACTATTGACAATCCAATAATTTATTTATATTACAATACTACATGAAATACCATGAATATAATGTAACATAACATAATATTATATAACATGAACAATTACTAGAACCATAAAAGGCCAACACTTATATATATATATACTGATATACATAATAACAGTTCTTTTATATGTAAAGTCACTTTAGTATTATGGTTTAGAAATAGACAAAATTACGTGTGAAAGGACGGTTGGATTGTAATTTTTACAATCCAGCCGTCCTTTCACATATGTACATGGAGATAAAGCTGTGCATGCATGTGTGTATGTATGTGCGCATGTGCTTTGATGTGTGTATGTGCGTGTGTGCCTTCCTGTGTGTAACTGTACTCATGCATGGATGTGTAAATGTATATCTAAGCACACATACACACTTGTATAAGTACAGATGCATGCATACAGATATATGGGCATATACATGTACATAAATACATATATACCCCCAACATCTACTGCCTATTCCTACTTCCCCCCAACCACAAGACTGATTTCCTGTCCACCATACGGTCAATTTCTAGTTCACCATGCAATCGATTTCCAGTTTACCATGTGGTATTTTCCAAGTAATTGTTGTTGCTGGGGTACCAACATCAGACTGCTATACTGTGTTGTGACCTTTTTTGACCAATCACAGGCTAACAACCAGTAGTAAACATTGACTCTCTTCAGTCAAACTCTTATTCAGATCCCAATGGCCAAAGACTAACCACACACTTGAAACTCAGAGTACCGAGAGATGTGAATCAAACTGTTTTGATGTGTGTGTGTGAAAATATCATCATCAGCTTCATCATTGTTTAACGTCCATTTTCCATGCTAGCATGGGTTGGACAGTTCAACCGGGGTCTGGGAAGCCAGGAGGCTGCACCAGGCCCCAGTCTATTCTGGCAGTGTTTCTTCAGCTGGATGCTCTTCCTAATGCCAACCACTCCGTGAGTGTAGTGGGTGCTTTTTACGTGCCACCAGCACAGGGGCCAGAGGAGGCTGGCAACGGCCACGATCGGTTGGTGCTTTTTACGTACCACCGGCACAGAAGCCAGTCAAGGCGGCGCTGACATCGGCCATGTTCGGATGGTGCTTTTTATGTGCCACCAGCACAGGTATCATGACTACAATTTCCATTTGATTTTCATTTTGATGTTGATGTACTTGACTCAATAGGTCTCCTCAAGCACAGCCAGTTGCCCTACGATCCAAGGTACTTTTGAATGGGCTGGGGCTGGGGCTGGTTATGTGAAACTGGTGTAGGATACAACTGTGAACTCACTTTATTTGCCGGGTCTTTGCAGTCACAGCATATTTCCAGAGGTCTCAGTTTTTTGTCATTGCTTCTGTGAGGCCCAACATTTGAAGGTCATGCTTAACTTGACCACCTCATTCCATGTCTTCCTGGGTCTACCTCTACCCTGGATTCCTTCAACTGTTTGGGAGTGGCACTTCTTCACACATCTCTCCTCATCCATCCGTAGTACTTGCATGCCACATCCTATGCTTCTTATGTCCAACATTTCTCTCAGGGTGCTTACACTCTGTTTATGTGCACACTGACATTACACATCCAGCAGATCATGCTAGCTTCATTTCTTTTGAGCCTACACATGTCCTCCGTAGTCACAGCCCATGTTTCACTGCCCTGAAGCATGGCAGTTCGCACACATGCATCGTACAGTCTACCTTTCACTCTGAGCGAGAGGCCCTTTATCACCAGTAGGGGTAGAAGCTTTCTAAACTTTGCCCAGGCTATTCTTATTCTAGTGGTAACACTCTCTGAGCATCCACCCCCACTACTAACTTGGACACCTAGGTAGCGGAAGCTATCAACTACTTCTAGTCTCTCCACTTGGAGTGTGATGGAATTTGTTTTCTGAGCATCTGTGGTGTCTATTGCCCCTGTGCATCTGCCACACACAAAAGCTATCTTCTCGGTTAATCTTCCTTTGATGTTGCTGCACCTCTTACGTGTCCATAGTTTACACTGGGTACATCTTATGGAGTTTCTACTTACACCCTTTTTACACATAGAGCAAGGCCACCTACCCGAGGAGGTGTGTGATGTGTTCACCTTCCTACTTACTAGAACTTTGGTCTTTGCTACATATATATATATATATATATATATATATATATGCAAATATGTTGGCACTCCATTGGTTACGACGACGAGGGTTCCAGTTGATCCGATCAACGGAACAGCCTGCTCGTAAAATTGATGTGCAAGTGGCTGAGCACCCCACAGACACATGTACCCTTAACATAGTTTTCATCGTGACACAGAGTGTGGCAAGCTAGCCCTTTGAAATAGAGGTACAACAGAAACAGGAAGAACATTGTGGTGAAAGAGTACAGCAGGGTTTGCTACCATTTTCTGCCGGAGCCTCATGGAACTTTAAGTGTTTTCGCTCAATAAACACTCACAACGCCTGGTCAGGAAATCGAAACCGCGATCCTACAACTGCGAGTCCGCTGCCCTAATCACTGGGCCATTGCGCCACCACTATATGCATATTTATATACATATATATATATATATATATAGATATGCATATATACACATATGCATATATATATATATATATATATATATATATGCATATATATATATATATATATATATATATATATATGCATATATATATATATATATGCATATATATATATATATATATATATATATATATATATATATATATATATATATATATATGCATATATATATATATATATATATATATATATGCATATATATAATAATATTATTAGGGACAAAATCCAAAATTACAGGTAAAAAACTCAATTAAAATCAATTTATAAAAAATTAAATTGAGCCTTATAGATAAAGTATATATAAAATATATATAGTTTTAGGGAAAATAACCAATTTTCAAGAACTCATCGATGAAAATCCACTATCACATATAGAAAAATTAATAATTAAAAGCACAATAAATGAGTATAATATAAAGTAAAGTAAATATCATAAGATAAATATAATAAAAAGATTACACGTGTTTCATAACCAATTTTCAAATAGAAAAGAAATTTAAATCGATTAAAATCAATTGAAATTATCTAAAATAAGTTCTATTCAAAAATATAGCTACTCGTCAGATCGTAAGTAGAACAATAATTAGATATATATCTCAACCAACAATAAGTACCAAATGAATTAATATGATATACTTATTATATAAAGATAGAAAAATTATTTAAAAAATATCATAATATCAAAATAATAACCATTCAATAATCATCCCTTCATCCATAATAATAACATGTATATTATATACAAAAAACATCTTACCTAAATTATCATTGTTTTAAATTATCATTGTTTTAAATACAAGTTGAACGAAGTTTAAGTTTAAAATAATAATGAAGATAAAATTAGTACATATTTAACCGGTGTAATAGTTAAAGCTATACTATTTAAAGCTAAAGACGTTTATTTAATTATGATTAAAGATCAATTGAATAATAGAAAAATACAAGATTATTTATTTCTACAAACGTAATAATAAAAAATATGAATGAAAAAATTATGAATGGAAAAAATTATGAATGAAAAAATTAGGAAAGAAAAAATTATTAAGAATAAAAGGTTAAACTTTATATATATATACAAAGTTTTGATTTAAAAAAAACTTTAACGATATTATAAACTATAAAGATTAATAATTAATCAAATAATATTAATCAAAAATAATCGAAAATATATCAACACTATTCCAATCGAAGTTCTAATATTATGTTGAAATGAAACTATAACTCCTAAATAATATAGTGTTAAATAAGTTATCTATTAAAATAATCTATAAAGAACCAAATGAATAGTATAAAAACAAGAATACATATTATTTTCAAATAGTAGAAAATCTTTAGCAAAGTGAAAACAGTACTTATCCAAATTTTTCCGTAATTCAAACTGAAAAACTAAGACGTTATCTAATAGCTATAGCGTTTTAAGCAAGAGTTCGCGCGAAAATACTACGTTAAAAAAGAACGTTAAAATAGAGAATAGAATACGAAAGCATGAATGAAATAATAATACTTAAATAAATGAATGAAAAATTTAAAATTTATATAACTAACAACATAAAAAGAACAAAAAACTATAGTTATCTTATAAAACATATTAATAAATATTAAATTCTAATATATAATAAATAAATAAAAATATTAATAGTCGTAAATTAAATAATATTATGAAATAAACTAAAATACTACTATTGATTTAGTCTTATCAAAATCGTCGTGTCATTGTAATATAAAACCTTAAACTTACTAAAAAAATTAACCTACCAATAAAAACAAAATATAGCTATTAGAATAATTAAATAGATACCCCAACACACATCCTAATACATACATACATATATACATACATACATACACATATACATATATATATATATATATATATATATATATATATACATATATATATACATATACACATATACACATATACATACATACATATATACATACATACATACACACACATATACATACATACACACATATATATATACACTTACATGCATATACAAATATACATACAAATATACAAAATAATATACGTATATACACACAACATACACACATATATACACATAAACACTAATAAAAGCATATACATAAATAAAAACATACATACACATATATACATAAATACACACATATATATAAATACATATAACACATATAGACCAAAACATACATACTACCATAAATATATATATATACATAAATATATATCTACACATACACACATGTACCTACCAAAATATACATATAAAAACAAATACACTCATACACACATATAAAAATAAAGCATAATATATATAAATACACACTCATCCTCACATGCTCTCAAATATACATATTATATAGATACACATATACAGACATATATACATACACATAAAAATACACATATATATACAGAAAAAACATGCATATACATATACATATATACATATACATATATACATATATATACATATATATATACACACATACATAAATATATATATATATATACACCCATAAATATATACACCTACTAATTTATATAGACAAATTCCACACACTCACATATATACTTATACCCATATATATACATATATATACACATTTACATAATTACATACATAAATAGACATATACATATACACAAAAATACTCATAACTATATATATAAAAAATATACAAAATATACACACAAATAAAAATTCACTCAAATAAATATATAAATAAGGAAAATTCTAAAACAAAACTACACTCACGCACTCACTCACACGCACAATATATATATAAATATACATCTATACTCACAAGTATATATCTTTATACATACATGTAAATACAAATATACACTCAATATACACAAACATATATTAAAAAAAAAAAAAAAAAAAAAAAAAAACACATATATATATACTTAAACCTATATAAATACATACGTAAACATATATACATACACCTAAAAATATACATACATACTAATGCTTATAGACTAAAACACACACCCTCAATATATACATGTACATGCATATACACATACCCATATAAACAAAATAAATAAAAATTATTAGCTAAAGTTTTTATATAAATAAAGTAGTTTATGTCTACATTTTATTTTTCGTTCATCAAAAGAATTAAGTAAATTATTATCCTTATGAAATAATATCTCTTTAAATTCATTATTACATAAATTACAAAAGTTATTACCTATATGATAGGATTTAGCTTTACAAACTATCTCCCATTTTAAAATATATTTAATATTTTTAGCTTTAAGTTCCCAAATATATTTACTGAGGCCAGTAGAATTAATTAAATTTCTATTCTTAAATGAGTGCATATGTTGAGCTACTCTTAATTTAATTTTATTAGAAGTCGAACCTATATAAATCTTATTTAAATTATAACCATAATGTTTATTTTCATTCAATAATTTCACTATACATTTATACACTACATCTTTCAAATTACATTTATTATTAAAATTACATTTAGTTTTATCTAAACATGTACAATTAATTATATTCTGGTCAACATTATTACTATTAAAATTAATATTAGAATAATTATTAAATTTAAATTTGTAGTAATTATTTAACTTAAATTTATTAAAAGAAGAGATAATATTAGCAACATTATTAGTAGTGGAATAACCTACACCAAAATTATTTTTAGAAAAAATATAATGATATTTTTTATTATCTTTAAGGAATAAATCAATAACTTTAAAAACTTCATTAATAATGTTAGTTTTAACTTGTACACCGTATGGAATAATTAACCAGAGTTTGTTCTTATTATAGATATTATTGAATTTATTATTCGTATTATTAAATTTATTATTATCATTAAAAAAATTAAAATATTTAAAATTGTTACCATTAAAATTAAGTTTATGTTTAGGTAATTTATTATAATACCAATTGTTCTTATTATTCTTATTATTACCTAAGAAGACATTATCATGAGTATAAAAGTTATGTTTATTACAAAGGTCATTATTATTATAATTATTATTACTACTATTATAAAAATAATTCGGATTATTAAAAAATTTTATATTATTAGTATATCCCGCTTCTTGCAGGGCTTTATTATAATAAGGTGCATGTTTTTCAAAAATCTCTATATTAGAAGATAGTAAAGATATTCTCTTACCTATAGTAAAAGTTAAGGATTTTTTAACTGAGGGTGGGTGATTGCTTTTAGCATGAATGTATTTAATATTTTCATTAATCTTATGGTAAGGTTGGGTATTACCAGTAGATAAATTAAAATTAGCATCTAAATAATTAACGTTATAATACTCATTATAAATAGTAATCTTTAAACCATTTCTTTTAAAAAAACTATATATTCTCTTCTTATATAATTCTAGTTGTCTATTAGTGCAATTTTTAGTAAGTAATAAAAGGTCATCCCTATATAAACCACCCTCCAATTTTAAGTTTTCAAGTTCAAGTTCAGATAATAAATATATACCTACTAAATCAGTTACCTGTGCTGAATCAGGCGCCCCCATTGGTATATCAAAATAATCTCTGGTATCTTTTCTAGCCCACAATTTATTATCATATTTAATCAATGATTTTCTAGCCATTTTAACTACTTTTACTTCATCGTTAGTCATACCTACTTTCTTCATAGCAAAAATTAGGGCCTTATTTAGTACAATTTCATTTATAGAAGAATAATAATTGTCAATATCAATTTGAATAAATTTATACCTATATTTATCATTAAAACTATTAAACCAATTTAAAGTATCTACTGTGGAATTCCATAACTTAAGATAATTAATTCCATTTAATTTGTTAATATATTTATCTAAAATTATTTTACTTAATTTACCTAGATCTGACTTACAAGGACAAATAAGCCTAACTTTAGGGTCAGAATAAAAATTATCTTTATGGTCTTTTAAAGTAATTCTAGGGTGCATCGGTACATAAGGTTCTGTCTTACTATCAAGTTCGTATTTAAACATTATTAATTTAGAGGCCTTATTAATCAAATTTAAAGTATTTTCTGGAACTATCTTATATTTCTTATTAATTTCTTTCTCTAATAAATGATCATATAGTTTTACATCTAGTTTATATAAGTTCCTAGTTTTATCAGATTGTACAATAATACCATCCATATTTCTAAATTGTTTAATTTTAATGGCTAAATTTCTTAAATAATCATTATGTCTATTTGGATATTTATGAAATTTAATATTTTTCACTACTTTCCAAATACTATCCTCTAAAATTTGTAAATCCCTATTATACGGTGGTTCTTTTCTGGATTTAAATTTAGAATTAATGTAATTTAAATTATCTACATCATGAACATTAGTAATATTATGAATATTATTAAAATAAGCTTTCCATTTCATTCTAGTAATAAATTCTTTAATATTATTAATAAGTTTCAAAATATATTCCTTTCTAGATGGTATGGGGATATCCTTCAAAGATGAATTCCAAAACAGTGGCTCAATCCTACCTGTAAATTCCATAATCAACGAAAAATTGAAAGTTAAATACAAACAACAAACGTTAATTATAAATTAGAAAATAATAATAATATTATTAGGGACAAAATCCAAAATTACAGGTAAAAAACTCAATTAAAATCAATTTATAAAAAATTAAATTGAGCCTTATAGATAAAGTATATATAAAATATATATAGTTTTAGGGAAAATAACCAATTTTCAAGAACTCATCGATGAAAATCCACTATCACATATAGAAAAATTAATAATTAAAAGCACAATAAATTAGTATAATATAAAGTAAAGTAAATATCATAAGATAAATATAATAAAAAGATTACACGTGTTTCATAACCAATTTTCAAATAGAAAAGAAATTTAAATCGATTAAAATCAATTGAAATTATCTAAAATAAGTTCTATTCAAAAATATAGCTACTCGTCAGATCGTAAGTAGAACAATAATTAGATATATATCTCAACCAACAATAAGTACCAAATGAATTAATATGATATACTTATTATATAAAGATAGAAAAATTATTTAAAAAATATCATAATATCAAAATAATAACCATTCAATAATCATCCCTTCATCCATAATAATAACATGTATATTATATACAAAAAACATCTTACCTAAATTATCATTGTTTTAAATTATCATTGTTTTAAATACAAGTTGAACGAAGTTTAAGTTTAAAATAATAATGAAGATAAAATTAGTACATATTTAACCGGTGTAATAGTTAAAGCTATACTATTTAAAGCTAAAGACGTTTATTTAATTATGATTAAAGATCAATTGAATAATAGAAAAATACAAGATTATTTATTTCTACAAACGTAATAATAAAAAATATGAATGAAAAAATTATGAATGGAAAAAATTATGAATGAAAAAATTAGGAAAGAAAAAATTATTAAGAATAAAAGGTTAAACTTTATATATATATACAAAGTTTTGATTTAAAAAAAACTTTAACGATATTATAAACTATAAAGATTAATAATTAATCAAATAATATTAATCAAAAATAATCGAAAATATATCAACACTATTCCAATCGAAGTTCTAATATTATGTTGAAATGAAACTATAACTCCTAAATAATATAGTGTTAAATAAGTTATCTATTAAAATAATCTATAAAGAACCAAATGAATAGTATAAAAACAAGAATACATATTATTTTCAAATAGTAGAAAATCTTTAGCAAAGTGAAAACAGTACTTATCCAAATTTTTCCGTAATTCAAACTGAAAAACTAAGACGTTATCTAATAGCTATAGCGTTTTAAGCAAGAGTTCGCGCGAAAATACTACGTTAAAAAAGAACGTTAAAATAGAGAATAGAATACGAAAGCATGAATGAAATAATAATACTTAAATAAATGAATGAAAAATTTAAAATTTATATAACTAACAACATAAAAAGAACAAAAAACTATAGTTATCTTATAAAACATATTAATAAATATTAAATTCTAATATATAATAAATAAATAAAAATATTAATAGTCGTAAATTAAATAATATTATGAAATAAACTAAAATACTACTATTGATTTAGTCTTATCAAAATCGTCGTGTCATTGTAATATAAAACCTTAAACTTACTAAAAAAATTAACCTACCAATAAAAACAAAATATAGCTATTAGAATAATTAAATAGATACCCCAACACACATCCTAATACATACATACATATATACATACATACATACACATATACATATATATATATATATATATATATATATATATATACATATATATATACATATACACATATACACATATACATACATACATATATACATACATACATACACACACATATACATACATACACACATATATATATACACTTACATGCATATACAAATATACATACAAATATACAAAATAATATACGTATATACACACAACATACACACATATATACACATAAACACTAATAAAAGCATATACATAAATAAAAACATACATACACATATATACATAAATACACACATATATATAAATACATATAACACATATAGACCAAAACATACATACTACCATAAATATATATATATACATAAATATATATCTACACATACACACATGTACCTACCAAAATATACATATAAAAACAAATACACTCATACACACATATAAAAATAAAGCATAATATATATAAATACACACTCATCCTCACATGCTCTCAAATATACATATTATATAGATACACATATACAGACATATATACATACACATAAAAATACACATATATATACAGAAAAAACATGCATATACATATACATATATACATATACATATATACATATATATACATATATATATACACACATACATAAATATATATATATATATACACCCATAAATATATACACCTACTAATTTATATAGACAAATTCCACACACTCACATATATACTTATACCCATATATATACATATATATACACATTTACATAATTACATACATAAATAGACATATACATATACACAAAAATACTCATAACTATATATATAAAAAATATACAAAATATACACACAAATAAAAATTCACTCAAATAAATATATAAATAAGGAAAATTCTAAAACAAAACTACACTCACGCACTCACTCACACGCACAATATATATATAAATATACATCTATACTCACAAGTATATATCTTTATACATACATGTAAATACAAATATACACTCAATATACACAAACATATATTAAAAAAAAAAAAAAAAAAAAAAAACCACATATATATATACTTAAACCTATATAAATACATACGTAAACATATATACATACACCTAAAAATATACATACATACTAATGCTTATAGACTAAAACACACACCCTCAATATATACATGTACATGCATATACACATACCCATATAAACAAAATAAATAAAAATTATTAGCTAAAGTTTTTATATAAATAAAGTAGTTTATGTCTACATTTTATTTTTCGTTCATCAAAAGAATTAAGTAAATTATTATCCTTATGAAATAATATCTCTTTAAATTCATTATTACATAAATTACAAAAGTTATTACCTATATGATAGGATTTAGCTTTACAAACTATCTCCCATTTTAAAATATATTTAATATTTTTAGCTTTAAGTTCCCAAATATATTTACTGAGGCCAGTAGAATTAATTAAATTTCTATTCTTAAATGAGTGCATATGTTGAGCTACTCTTAATTTAATTTTATTAGAAGTCGAACCTATATAAATCTTATTTAAATTATAACCATAATGTTTATTTTCATTCAATAATTTCACTATACATTTATACACTACATCTTTCAAATTACATTTATTATTAAAATTACATTTAGTTTTATCTAAACATGTACAATTAATTATATTCTGGTCAACATTATTACTATTAAAATTAATATTAGAATAATTATTAAATTTAAATTTGTAGTAATTATTTAACTTAAATTTATTAAAAGAAGAGATAATATTAGCAACATTATTAGTAGTGGAATAACCTACACCAAAATTATTTTTAGAAAAAATATAATGATATTTTTTATTATCTTTAAGGAATAAATCAATAACTTTAAAAACTTCATTAATAATGTTAGTTTTAACTTGTACACCGTATGGAATAATTAACCAGAGTTTGTTCTTATTATAGATATTATTGAATTTATTATTCGTATTATTAAATTTATTATTATCATTAAAAAAATTAAAATATTTAAAATTGTTACCATTAAAATTAAGTTTATGTTTAGGTAATTTATTATAATACCAATTGTTCTTATTATTCTTATTATTACCTAAGAAGACATTATCATGAGTATAAAAGTTATGTTTATTACAAAGGTCATTATTATTATAATTATTATTACTACTATTATAAAAATAATTCGGATTATTAAAAAATTTTATATTATTAGTATATCCCGCTTCTTGCAGGGCTTTATTATAATAAGGTGCATGTTTTTCAAAAATCTCTATATTAGAAGATAGTAAAGATATATATATATATATATATATATATATATGCATATATATATATATATATATATATATATATATATATATATATATGCATATATATATATATATATATATATATATATATATATATATATATATATATATATACATATATATACAGATATATATATATTGGACATTAAACTTGGCTTTCAAAGACCTGTTGGAGCAAGTGAAATCAAAATCATGATTGAACCAAATTCGATGACTGGGACCTGTGCCAGTGGAGTGCTAAGAGCACCGTCTGAGCGTGATCATTGCCAGAGCAGCTGTCTGGCTTCCATGCCAGTGGCACATAAATAACACCATCTGAGCATGATCGTTACCAGCATCACCTTACTGGTACTTGTGCCGCTGTTTTCCTTGCAATAAACCAGCTGACATGGAAAACTACTAGGAAATGGCAGTTACTTTAAGTGAGCAAAAAAGTGAAAATAAAGCAATTAAATAACTGGTGATTACTCAATTTTCTGAAGATATTCTCAACAAAATTCAATTGAACGTAGAAAGGACTAATTGATTGCTTATAAAAAAATGAAAAAAATGGCTGGGGTTACATCTAAAACCTTCTTAAAAAAATAAGCAGTATTGTTCAATTTTTGAGATAAAATTGATTTTCAAAGAACATGCCTAATGTTATTTTATTGCACATTGTGTTATTTCACCCCCGAGTTTCAACTCTTTTTGTGTCAGTTTTTGAGAGAAGAGAGACTTCCCTAAGCACTTTTGCTCCTTTATTAAGTAGCAGTTTCTGTTCGCCTGTCCATCAGGTGATTAAAACATCCATTTATATTGTTATTTGAAACTAATGTTACTTATCCTGTAGTTCTTACACCAGTAAAAATTGAAATAAAATATGTAAAGCAACAGTCGTCAAATGCAAAAGCTTAAATATCACTTGGAATATTCACTTTGAAGATAAAACAGCATTCTGTCTGACGTATAGGTGTCAACATGAGGTATGTACTATGGAAGAGTACATTGTGCTTATCATAATGTGAAAGTGTTTGAGTGTAAAAGTTTAAGGTTAATTATGATGTCCAATTCCACTGGAAGTTGTATATATTGTGGGCTGAACAGCTGTCCTTCATTTTATTGGCCTTATGATAATTTTGAAAAGGTTCACTGTTAAGATTCACTATCAATCAAATTTTCCTTATTTAGAAGAAACAATTTTAATGTCTCAGGAATCTTTAATGCCCTAACCAAAAGTAACAACTCCATACAATTACCAAACATCTCCACAACTTAACACCGTCCAAGTAAACTCTCTTCACCTATACAAACAGTGCAATGGACGGGGGAGGAGGTGTTTGCTAGTACATATATATATGTATGTATGCATTGCGTCAGGGGAGAGTCATTCTATTTTAGTGCCTTACAAACCAAATACAAAACAGAATATATATATATATATATACTGTTGTGTCTGGGGAGAGTCATTTTCTTTTCGTGCCTTAAAATTTAACACACCGTTAAAATTTCCACTTATAATTTTTATAAAATAAGTGGAAATTTTAACAGTGAGTGTGTTAAATTTTAAGGCACGAAAAGAAAATGTCTCTCCCCAGACACAACAGAATATGCTTCAACACATGAAATCACATAAAAAATCTTGCAAACCAAATCCAAAAACGAAATATATATATATATATATATATATATATATATATCTGTAAATAATATGTGACAATTATTCGGTAGCCATGATCCAAGTTTCGGATGTCCGGGCGGAAACCCATGCCGCCATCTTTTCAGTTATCTGGCCATCGGAAAAATGCTATGAAAATGACCGTTAAAAAAGGGAAATAACTGTGTGATTGACCGTTATTAAGACAAAAGAGCTATTAGAATGACCGCTAAGTGAGGGGAGGGAGTAAAAATGTCCATAGTATTCGTGTAAGTGCACCAGTCCATACATACACATGCGTGCCCGCACACCCACGTACATGCGCCTATATGTATATCCTCATCCACCCTCACTTGAAACACACATACTCGCCCACAAATTCACCAAAAAATATATACATACCTGCATACACACTCGCACACACAGCTTAGACCCTGCCACATGTCTAAATTCAAGAACTGAACTTTTTGGACCATGTCCACTGTGACTAAATATTTGTTACATTTTTGGTCCCCCCGAGATTACAGATAGGACTTGCTTTCTATATTGTGTCCACGTACAAGCTTTTTATCTCTCTATACTTTTTACTTATATTTCTTATATATTTTTTATATTTTTTTACATATTTATAGAGATATTGTTTTATAGGTTTATTGCTCATATATTCTTTACACATATTTTTTCTGTATTCTACCTTCCACCCTGCATTTTTTCCTGTACGTATATAGACAGGTATATGGAACCTTTTGTGCGTGCTTGTGGATGTGTGCGGGTATGTGCGTATATAGACGTGTGTGTGTGCGTGCATGCGAGTGTGTGCATATATAGACATATTTTACTCTTATTGCTTTTTTACACTTTTTTCTGAATTTTGCCTTTAGCCGTTTTTTCTTGTGCATGTGCATATATAGACATGTGTATGAACCTTTTTTGTGTGCGAGCGTGTATGCGGGTGTGTATATATTATTTGGCGAATGTGTAGGTGAGTATGTGTGTGTTTCAAGTGAGGGTGGATGAATATATACATATAGGCACATGAATGTGGGTGTGCGGGCACGCATGTGTATGTATGGACTTGTGCGCTTACGTGAATACTATGGACGTTTTTACTCCTTTATCTTTACTCTCTCTCCTCACTTAGCAGTCAATCTAATGGCTCTTTTGTCGTAATAATGGTCAATCACACAGTAATTTCCCTTTGTTTAACAGTCATTTTCATAGCCTGATAACTAAAGAGATGGCAATGTGGGTTTCCACCCCGACATCCGAAATCCAGAGTTTTATCATGGCTACCGAATAATTGTCACATATTATTTACAGATAAATTCCTCTATTTACATAATATCGAGGTCTCTTTCTTTCTTTTGTTGTCTTACCTTTTCTGTCAATCATCACCATCATCATCATCGCTTAACGTCCGCTTTCCATGCTAGCATGGGTTGAACGATTTGACTGAGGACTGGTGAACCAGATGGCTACACCAGGCTACAACTGGATGCCCTTCCTAATGCCAACCACTCCGAGAGTGTAGTGGGTGCTTTTATGTGCCACCAGCACGAAGGCCAGTCAGGCGGTACTGGCAACGGCCATGCTCAAAATGGTGTATTTTACATGCCACCTGCACAGGAGCCAGTCCAGCGGCACTGGCAACAATCTCACTCGAATGACTTTTCACGTGCCACCAGCACAAGTGCCAGGAAGGCGATGCTGGTAACGATCACGCTCGAACGGTGCTCTTAGCACTCCACTGGTACAGGTGCCATCACGATTTCGCTTTCGCTTGCCCCAACAGGTCTTCGCAAGCCGAGTTTAGTGTCCAGTGGAGGAGACGTTAGCATGGGGACCATATATATATATATATCTGTATATATCGGAGTTTTATCATGGCTACTGAATAAGTGTCACATATTTTTACAGATACATACCTCTATTTGCATAATATCGAGGTCTCTTTCTTTCTTTTGTTGCCACTCCTGCCAAATATATATATATATATATATATATATATTTATATTATTTACATTATTTACATTTGACGGATATTCGTCCTCATCTTGTTTGTTGTTAACACAACGTTTCGGCTGATATACCCTCCAGCCTTCGTCAGGTGTCTTGGGGAAATTTCGAACCTGGGTTCTCATTCCTATCGATGTTACTATTATTATTATTATTATATTATTATTATTATTATTACTAATCAGGTCGCTGCCGTGAATCGAACTCGGAACCTTGGGGTTAGTAGCCCGCGCTCTTAACCACTACGCCATATGCCCGTGGGCAATTATGGGGTGAATTTTAAGGCTTATAAATCTATTATTTTTCTATCCTTCCTCAATACCGGTTCCCATATGCTATTCATATCTGCACTCAGTCTGCTTAGGAGGTTGTTGTGTCCTAGCATATGTGCTGCTTCTTTTAGTTTTCGTATTTTCCAGTGTTGTTCCCTGTCTATTATTTTAACTTCATCCCACAGGGGGAGGTGGTTTCCATTTTTCCATACATGATCAGCTATACCCGATTTATCGATATCTCTTCGATGGCCCTGCTTGATTTGTAGAAAGGGTGTAGGTAGAAACTTCAGAAGGTGTACCCAGTGCAAGCTATAGACACATAAGAGGTGCAGCAATATCATAAGAAGGTTAACAGAGAAAGTAGTCTATGTGTGGCAGATGTATAGGTCAGTGGCTAGAAAGCTATGGCATGCAGCTCACCCTCACTGAGGTTTGTGGTAAGGGGATTCCGAGTGTACCACCCTTACCTGTTTTCCATGAAAAGTGTAGGATTATATGCTATAAAATATGGGAAGTCTGAAATTGAAAATAGTTTTCCCCTTGCAATGCACCATTTTGAAGTAGTTAGTAATACATAAGTAACATATATATAACTTTAGAAATCACCTTCCAACGATTTCATCCAATAGGGGTTATTCAAGCTGTCAACTTTGAGA